>NW_018165390.1:136300-156173 GCF_001263595.1 Phalaenopsis equestris
TTTCTCTATGGACTCTAATTAGTTTTCTTTATCTTTCTCCTTAAAATGATAAGTACTTAATGTGTTGGATCGAAGTTGTGGAAAGTATTAATCTTTAATGTTGGAAAAAGTTGTGATGATTTAATTCCATTCACTTCATTAACTTCTTGATTTGGCCCATCAATATGTTAAAATTTGTTGAGAGAACATGTAAGAACCAGACTAGTATTGTCTTAGTCAATAATTGAAAAGAATCACATGAGGTTGTATGAATGAGAATGTAATTGATATGATTTAATGCAAATAAATATAGAAAAATATTCTTTGAAGGGTGTAGAGTTAGAGGACTTTGGAGTGACAAGCTAAAGTCCCTAATTTAGCTTATAGTTTTAGGTCTTGATGTGAGATGTTAGCCCTCAGATGGAGGGAAAAGAGGGAACTCTAGAGTGAGAGCTAATATCTTTCCTACCTAGCATGTCTTCAAGACTATTCAAACTTTAAATTAACCAATGTTCTTTATAGCATCCCTAGTATGGGTACAAAATATTATTACTCCTATTTGACACAACACAATTTGCGTACTTCCACAACAGAATTCCTATACTTATTACTGATTCATGAAAAGATAAAAGATTTTTTCATATTCTGTGCTTTTCTTTTACATAAACTCAAGTTATTTAGAAGTTGTTACTGTTTTGTTAAAATATCAAAAAAATCAAAAAAATTTGAATTTTAATTACTGTCAAATTATCTATAGTTTAAGTAATTGTTTTTTTGAAATAGAAGTTTGTTGTTTGAAAGTGCATATTGTCAATTTCCCCGTGAGATCGATATTCGGGGCTTAATCAAAAGTCCTATATTACTTGATAACGATACGTATACTTGTGTAGTATCCAAATATATATATAAATTAAAGAGTTAAATTCTTATTTTCTTCATGATCAAGTTTTTTGTACTGTTGTAAAGTAAGGAAATATAAGTGAAAATATAATCACATACATTGTTATATTGTTGCATATAAACAGTCGGGATCAACATGCCGATCAATTTATTTATGAATTGAAAATTCTGTGTATCGATCACTCAGAGAACAAGTTAATTTTATAAAAAAATGTTAATTACTAGTCTACTAATCCTATGTTTAGTTTGAAGTATTGAAGTTTGTGAAATTTCAAACCAAGTGTTTTATACTCTAGACTAAATTCAGCAATACTCGCATCCTCAACCTTAGTTCTTATTTTTCCACGAACTACAAAAGACATGAGAATTTTAATCACTAACTTGAAAAAAGAAAAGAGCATACTGAATCGAATAGGCAATGCATGCATGATGTAACTTGATTTATCCAACCAAAAAGTAGACCTTTAATTTACATTTATAACTTATAAGGTCTTTATTGTAATTTTAATTTTACAATTTTAGTTTATGCCAAATTGATGTTCAATTTTGATTTGTTGCAAACTTATTGCTGATTTGAAATTAAATTGAATTATGAACAACCATGTTTCAAAATGAAATTAAGGACCCGTTTGGGGCAGCTTATAAGTGCGAGAGCGTTTTTGAAAAAGTAGCGGTACCGTTTGGATCACATGTTTTGTCTGTTTATCCGAAAACACGGTTTCATTTTTACATTAAACGCAAATCGCGGGTCGAACCTTGCACTCGACCCGTTGGACGCTTTTCAGGATAAGTTGTTTATCCTAAAACGCACAAGTTGCCCCAAATGCTCATGGTTATGATACAACAAAATAAAACTGAATAGCTATATCCTTCAAATGCTTAAAAGCAACATATTATGGCTTTAATGGCAAAGCGAGGAAATAATACATTTCATTATGGTTAGTTGGCCGAATTTTAAAAATTGCATTTTTATAAATTTATTATTTTAAATAAAAATTATAAAAAAAAATTTCAAAATAGACATCGCCACATGAGCAGACTATTTTGAGCATGCAAAATCGTTTGCTGACGTGGTGATTTCTTCTGTACCACATTAGCAGGTAAAATTACCTCTAAGGCGGTGATTTCGTAAACAAAAATTATTATTATTATTATTATATTTAAAAAGTCATAACACTGTTTATTTAGCTGAATTGATAGTGTAAGATTCTGAACATTGTGGTCATGGTTTCAAGTTCTATAATTGTTGGTCTTTTTTGGATGCATATTTTTAACTTAATTACGTTTTTAATTTTTAATTTAAAAAATAAATTAAAATTAAATAAAATTTAGTAAATATTATAATTTCAATTAAAAACTTTTGTGCCGTAAATAAGAACATAATTTCGTAAAAAAATTGAAAAAAAAATGTCGTAAAAAAAATTTTATTTAGGAATGAATAATTAACATAATTTCAGTCATTTTATTTCTTTTTTGATATAAATTTAAATGAAAAGTTCATATGATTACCATCACTGCAAAGTTCAAAATTTTATACTCTACCAGGAGAGCTAAATAAACTTAGTTTTTGGTTTTTTACATATAATATTAATGATATATAGTTATCCTTTTTATATATATATATATATATATATATATATATAACAAAATCATCACATCAGCAGACGATTTTACATGTTAACATAGCAAAACCATATGCTAACATGATGATTTTGTCTATTTTGAATATTTTATTTTTTGAGTATTTATTTAAAATAATGAAATTATAAAAAATACAACTGTACATCAAGAATATGCCTGCACAAATGTCAAGGAGATAGGATGGATCACATAAAGAGGATTATTGTTCAGACATTCATCATGATACCAATCGACCATTAAGCGGACCGAGAGAAATATTGTCCGATTTATGGAATATCGTGCAACAATTTTTTAACCAGTTACAAAGATCAACAGTCGCCCGAA
Organism: Phalaenopsis equestris; assembly: GCF_001263595.1. Classification (NCBI taxonomy): domain Eukaryota; kingdom Viridiplantae; phylum Streptophyta; class Magnoliopsida; order Asparagales; family Orchidaceae; genus Phalaenopsis; species Phalaenopsis equestris. The sequence goes on from NW_018165390.1 coordinate 139,145, forward strand.
GAAAAGTTCTTCAATCTAGACGCATTGACTGAAAGTCGGTTGTCTGTCAGATTACAGTGATACACCCTATGTCTGATGGAATAATCCTGCTCAAGGCAATGTGTCTTCACAATTAGTCCCCTCAGAAAAGGTGACTAAAGACCATTTGATCAGTCGAAGATCATCCAGTTGGTTGAATGACTCTGTGCTGACCGAATGAATTTGAAATAACTAAGCTAGGCAGTTATGAATGCAAAGTGGTTTCATGGGCAGTTACAGACGCAAAGCAAAGCCAACAATGGTTACATAGTCAAAACATGGACTATTCAATTACAAATATATAAATGTGTAATGATTTATAAATTATGGTAACGTTCCCATTAAATGGGAGACAATCATGTAATTTGTGATACCCTACCTATGGTTTATAAATAGAAGGATCAATTTCAATGATAGATGGATTTCAAAAATACCTAAATAACTATGTTTACTTGTGTCTTATTTCTCTTTCCTTCATTCGACCGATGCTCTATTATAAGCTTGATCAATATGACAATTTCCGACATCCTAAAGATGTGGTGAGCATGAAGTCATCTCATCAATGAGAAGAGGAGCACGTTAGTGTGAAGGAACACATAAAGGAGAAGCCTATAATGTGGAGTTTGTTAAGGAATTCATGCAACAAAAAATCCAAGGACTCCATGATCGAATGGAGGGTCAAATTGCAGAGATGATCCGAGTAGTGCTTGAAGAAAAGACACAACCTCTCTTATTTCCTAATCCATCATCATTCGAGCCCCAATCTCAATAGGTGTCGCAAGCCGCCAAGCAAGTGGAAGAGTCCCAGTACCAAAACAGTGCCAAATCTGTACAAAAGAAAGGACCACAGCTAGGAACAAAAGAAGTATACCACTGGATGGAGAATGCATTCACCCGACATATTATGGAAGTTGAACAGCTAGAGAGGTTTAAATTTTCTCTTTGAAATCATACAAGGATCAGAGTGACCTTGCTAACCATATTGGGCTCTTTGAGTCAGCAATCCACATATTTAAAGCATCAAAATGTTGGTTATTCTTTACCACTTTGAGAGATTCTGCTCCACGTAGTTCAATGGATTCCCCTTATGAATTATTAAGTCCTTCGAAGACTTCAGAAAGTTTTTTTTGGCACAGTTCGCTAGCATCCAAAAGCCACAAAAGGACTCATATTCTTTGTGCTATGTGAAATAGGGACCAAATGAGATCCTTCAGGCATATGTTACAAGGTTTTATAAGAAGATGCTTGAGGTGTGGAACTTAGAGTCAATAGTTGTTAAGGCATCCCTAGCGCAAGGACTGAAGAGTCCACATTTCAGTTATTTTTTGGTTTTATGAAAACCCAAGATGTTAGCTAAACTTTTGGAGTTAACTAACAATCAGATTGTAGCCGGGGAGTATATGAACTATTTGATTTTTTAAAGGAGAAAAATCAGATCAATGGTCAGGCAAGAACAACTCAAAAGTTGATGTGGCAGAAGGACCACCCTCATCCAAAGCATGAGAGAGGCTGCTCCTCCCAAAATGACAAAGAAAATGAAAGAGATGGACATGGATGTAGTCGATTAATGACCGGTGTAATGGAGGTCAGAGGACATCTAGACTTACACTGCTGATAAATTTGATGATAGAACTCATGGAGGAAATAGAAGATAAGGAATATTTCTGAATGGTTACTCAAATGAAAAATAGAGCCTCCCTCTGGAATCTCAATAAATACGTCAAGTATCATCAAGATCATGGGCATGATATTGAGGAATGTAGGCACCTTTGTAGCTTGGTGCAGAAACTAATCCAAGCTGGGAAGCTCAACAAGTTTGTAGCCCCGGAGGCCCACACTAGATAGAAGGGCAAAGCCTCTATAGACAATGAATTGGGTGGCTTATTTGAGTTAATTCTATCCACATAGTGGGAATAATACTAGCGACAATGCATGGCGATTCATATTCAAGGCTCAACTGAAAAGGAGTCATTTAAGAAACTACTGTGTTGTAATGTTTATTCTGAAAAGGTAGCCCCATCCCCTAATAAATTTCATCGATGTAGATCTTCCCCTAATCAGAAATCCCTACTATGATATCATTTGTTACTGCACTAATCAATAACTACCAGGTAGGGAGTGTCCTGGTCGATAATGGTAACTCAAAAAATATTTTGTTCCAAGCTACATGCAAGAAAATAAATTTAACAACTGATCTCTTAACTGCACTGACCGACCCATTATACAAATTTTCTCATGAACAAAAGGAGGCACTTAGCATAATAGCACTCTCTATCACCTTGGCTGAAGGTAACAAACGATTTACCAACATGGAGGATTTTTTGGTGGTCAATGTGCCACCAACTTACAATGTCATATTCGAAAGCCCTCTCCTCAACAATTTCTTAGCACTGGTGTCAACATACCGCTTAACACTGAAGTTTCCCATCAACATGGTGATAATTATTGTACATGGAGATCTGGAATAATCCCAAACAAGTTATATGTTAGCCATAGGAAGTGTAAGCAAGATGCATTGTGCATGAAACACATTAAGAAGGAGGCCTTGAAACTAATGAGGCTACAATGAAAATCTCCGCAAGCCTAAAAAATCATGGTAATTTGTTTATCAGTTAAACTTTGATGCAGATCATAATTTGGCATTAATCTAGATTCTTTAGGAACACCTTGATTCTTTCTCTGGTTATCACCATATCAAAATGCACCTAGCCAATGCAGAGAAAATGACTTTTATTGTCACTGATGGTTTATATTGCTTTACTGTAATGACCTTTGGACTGAAAAATGCTAGTGAAGTTTATCAATGTCTAATAGATGTACTTTTTTCTAAACAAAAAAGAAAAAACACTGAAGTCTATGTGGATGATGTGCTAATAAAAAGTAGGAAGACCAAACAACATTTTTGTGATTTAAAAGAAACTTTCCAAATAGTTAGGAATTTTAATATGAAATCGAACTTGTTTAAATGCACATTTGGAGCTTCCAAAAAAAAATTTTGGGGGTACCTCCAAACACCCGAAAGGATTAAGGATGCCTTCTTCCTACAAAACCAAAGAAGCACAAAAGCTAACAGCCAAATTGTAGTCATATGCTGATTTATTTCCAAGTAATGAGACAAGTGTGCCACCTTCTTTAAGGTGCTAAGGAAGACAAAAAAGTTTTAGTGGACAAAAATTGTGAGCAAATTATTTAGAATCTGAAATAGTCATTAATCTATCCACCTCTATTGTATATTCTAAGGCAAAGGGAAGAACTTTCACTTTATCTTGGAGTCAGCCTAAAAGATACCAGTTCAGTCCTGCATTGAGAGGTGTCATGGGAACAATTTCCCATCTATTACACCGATCGAGTCCTTAAAGGATCTAAGATAAGGTATTCTTTTATGGAAAAACTAACGTTTGCTCTGATTTTTTCTGCTCTTAGAGTTTGGTCATATTTCCAAACCCATCTGGTAAAGGTGGTCACCGATCATCTGCTCAAGACCATGCTCACTCGAGCAGAAATTCAAAGCTGATTACTAAAAGGTTAGATAGAGCTCGGTGATTATGACCTTACTTATGTCTCATGAATGGAAATCACAGCTCAAGTTGTAGCAGACTTCTTGATAGATTTCTCCAAATTAGATGAATCCAATGATAGATCTAAGGCAGACAAGATAACATGCATCCTTCACGTAGATAGTGCTTCAAGTAAAAAAAAAGTAGGAATTAGTCTGATTGTAAGTAGTTAGACCAAAGAACACATCTATCATTCGGTCCTCCTTGATTTTGTGGTCACAAGCAATTAAACAAAATACAAAACAATGATAGCCAGACTATAATTAGCTCAGAAAACGAGTGCTAGTTATTTAATAATAAAATCTGATTGACAACTACTTGCCAACCAAGTTAATGGGGAAATTGAAGCTCGAGATGAGACGGTCAAGTATTTGAATGAAGTGAAGATGTGAATTAGTAAGTTTATAAGCTTTCGTAGCAAACATGTGGGGTGAGAGGATAGCCATGTGGTAGATCTTTTATTAGGAAAACATATTTTTTAGAAAAAGAGCATTCCAAAAGCTTTCCCAACCAACCAATAAAGAGACAGAAGTAATGGAGGTGGAAATGGCATGGATCCTTATATCTACTACTTCAAAATAAGAAAAATTCATAAAGCAGTAACAGATCCCCGAACTTTCAAGTTTGAAGTCATCCAATACCTTCCTTTGGGAGACACACTATTCTGAAGGTCAACCACATCCTTGCTCCTAAGATGTGTCAAAGAAAGAAAAGTAGAGTAAATCCTTTGGGAAGTAAATTCCAGTGAGTACGAAAGCTATTCAAGAGGAAAAACTTTGGCTCATCGAATTCAAAGACAAGATTATTTCTAGCCAACACTCTTAAAAAATGCAGAGCAATTTTCTCAAAAGTACGAAGAATGTTAAAAACTTGCTCCACTGTAGCATCATCTAGTAAAGAAATTACAATCACTCGTTAGTCCTTAGCATTTTGTGTTTTGGGGAATGGATATTCTTGAACCATTTCCTCCATCAAAGGGATAACAAAATTATAATTTTGTCATTGTGGATTACTTTTTCTAAATATATAGAGGCAAAAGCTTTCTTATGGATCACTGTAAGCATAAAACAAAATTCTATTTGGAAAAACATAATTTGCCACTATGGCTTGCCCCTAATAATCATCATAGATAATGGAACTCAATTCACTAATCATGGTCAGAGAGATTTTTATCAAAATTGAGGGACCAACCTAATGTTTTTACCCATACAACACCCGCAAAATAATGTCCAAGTCAAAGCTACAAAGAAGGTCATTATAAACTTACTGAGGAAAATGGTTGAGGCTGCTAAGGGTAAATGCGTAGATATGCTTCTTTCACTCCTTTTCTCCATTTTAACCACTCTGATAAGATCGATTGGGCAAAGGCCATACATGATTTTCCATGAAATGGAAGTCATGTTGCCAATGACGAAGGGGAGGTCATCGACTACCAAAATGCAAATGACGAAGGAGCTTCACTCACCCTTAATCTATTAGAGGAAATTTAAATTAATGATGCCCTGGTACAGATTAAAAATATCAAATGTATAGTGATACACCTAAAATATATAGTGTTTTTACACACATTTTTATACTTATTTTTGAGATATTGTGCTTTAATGAAAGATATTTGTGTGTTTTTTCTTATAGGTGCAACTTGTGCTTTAATGAAAGATATTTGTGTGTTTTTCTTATAGGTGCAACCAAATGGATGGGAAATGGTAAAAGGAGCGAAAAAGGGTCAAATTTGGAGCAAAATGAAGAAAAATGCAAAAATGAACTGAGGGGCTTACGCGCCCAGTCTGACGCCTAAGCGCCAGAGGCTCACGCTTAAGCGTCAGGTAACCCGCGTTTAAGCAAGTCTGACGCCTAAGCGCCAGAGGCTCACGCTTAAGAGTCAGGTACCCCACGTTTAAGCGCCATAAGTAGTTACTTGATGAATTATTTAAATTAAGCGGATTTTTGAAGAAGTGTTTGAAGCAACCCTTAATAAAAAAACGTGGGAAATAGCTCATGAACACAAAAATTCATTCAATTGACTTATGAGGAGGCAACTTCTAGAAGATTCATTGAATGGAGCCACCTTTTTTAAGAGACACCAAGGCACCCCTTAGGTAGATTTTTATAAGAAAAGAATTAGATTTTCGAGGAAAGATGTCCAACCATCCATCAAACTTCACAGTCCTTCGCCGTCGCCGCTGCCGACCACCTTTATTTTATTTTATTTTATTTTGAGTGTTAGTTCGTATTGTGAGAGAAGGAGGAGAATTCAAAGGAACTTCAAGAAATTTAGTGGAGAGAATTTAAGATAAATGTTTATCTTTGTGACTACACTTGATTTTAATCTAGATTTATTGTTTGTGTGCATGATTTCTACTTTTAAACTCATGTGTGGTTGTGTTTCTCCATGAATTTTGAGTAGTTTTTTTTATCTTTTTCCTTAAAATGATAAGTGATTAAGTATTTGATGGGAGTTGTGTGAAGTATTAGACTTCAAAGTTGGAAGAAGTTGTAATGATTTGAAACCTTGCACTTCATTTACTTCTTGATTTGGCCAATTAAGATGTTAATACATGTTGTGAGAACATGTAAGATTTGAGATGGCATTATCTCAGTCAACAAATGGTTGGAGTCACATATTGATTTCATGAATAAGAATGTAGTTCATGGGGTTGAGTATAAATAAATAAGGAAATAAACTTTTCAAGGGTGTAGAATTAGAGGACTCTAGAGTGACAGGCTAAAGCCCCCAATTTGATTTATAATTTTAGGTTTTGATACGAGATGTTAGCCCCCAGGTGGTAGGAATCAAGAGAACTCTAGAGTGAGAGCTGATATCTTCCCTGTCTAGCCGGTCTTTAGAACTATTCAAACTTTAAATTAACCAATATTCTTTATAGCATCTCTAGTAAGGGTAAAGAATATTATTGCTCATATTTGGCACAACACAATCTACGTACTTCCACAACAGAACTCCTATACTTATTACTAATTCATGAAAAGGTTAAAGATTTTTTCATATTCTATGTTTTTCTTTTACATAAACTCAAGTTATTTAGACTTCAATGTTGGAAGAAATTGTAATGATTTGAAACCTTACACTTCATTTACTTCTTGATTTGGCCAATTAAGATATTAATACCTATTGTGAGAACATGTAATATCTGAGATGTTATTATCTCAGTCAGTAAATGGTATATTGGTTTCAATGGATGATAATGTAGTCCATATGTTGAGTGTAAATTAATAGGAAAATAATCATTAATGGGTTTAGAATTAGAGGACTTTAGAATGACAGGCTAAAGCCCCTTAATTTGGTCTATTCTTTTAAGTTTTGATGCGAGATGTTAGCCCCCAGGTGGAGGGAGAAGAGGGAACTATAGAGTGAGAGCTAGTATCTTCCTGACCTAGCCGGTCTACAGAACTATTCAAACTATAGATTAGCCAATGTTCTTTATAGAATCTCTAGTAAAAGTAAAGAATATTATTGATTTTATTTGGCGAAACACATTTAGCATACTTCCACAATAAAATTTTATTATTTATCACTCATTCAAGATAAGGAAAAAGATATTTTATTTATATTGCCTTCATCTTGCACGTATTTTAGTTAAGTTAATTAGTTGCTTACTTTATTTTCAAATTATCAAAAATTATAAAAAGAATCAAACTTTCATTCCTAATTTAACATCTTAAGTTTATGTAAGAATATATTGCTAAGTAAAATTATGTTATCGAAATCTAGTTCTCCCTGTGGGTTTGATATTCGGGGCTTAATCAGAAAGTTCTATATTACTTGATAACAATATGTATACTTGCATAGTATCCCATATTTAAAATTATAACTGCATTCTTATTTACTTCATAGTGAAAGATTTACCTAGCTTTTGCTTGGGACCAAGTTTTTAGCGTCGTTGCAAACTAAGAATATTTATTAAGGAAATTAATCACATACATCGCATTTTACATCTATTTATACCAAAGCTTCGACACCAAGTTCATATTGTCATTGTGGGAGAGAAGGAAAAATATAATAGTAATTTGCAAAAATGTTTTCAAAAGAAGTTTCTAGAAAAAAGAAGTTCTTAGAAAACAAAGTTTTTAGTAAGTCTTATTTAAACTTTAAGATTTATTTTAGGAATATTGCAGTGTCATTTTTATATAAAGTTCTTATTTGTGTATTTTTTTTTGGATTTATTTTATTTTATTTTGTGTTTTATAGTAATGTATACATAGTTTAGGTTCCGCAAGACTTGTACCTTACAATTCTGAATTAGAAAGAACTATTGAAAAAATTAAAAAATTAAAAAAGACTAAAAATTTTCAAGAAATGGCAAATCAAAATAATCAAAATGTTGAAGAGTTTAGACCTTTAAGAGATTATGCAAACCATACAGTGGATGAAGTTAAATGTAGTATTCAAAAACCCACTGTAGTGGCTAATTCATTTGAGCTTAAACCTGTTATTATCCAATTGGTATCAAATATTCAGTTTGAGGGAGCACTAACTGAAGATACAAATTTATATCTTTCCAATTTTCTAGAATTGTGTGCTACATTTAAATATGATGGCGTATCACATGAAACTATAAGACTTATATTATTTCCTTTCTCACTGAGGGATATAGCTAAGATATGGTTACATTAGTTATCACCTGGATCTATCAGAACTTGAAGTGATTTACCATGGAAATTTCTGGCTAAATATTTTCTACCGTCAAAAACTACAAAGCTTAGAAATGATATTACATCTTTTTTTTTAGTTTAAAGGGGAATCTATTTATGAAGCATGAAATAATTTAAAGAACTCTTAAGAAAGTGTCCACACCATGTTATACCAGATTGGTTAATAGTTCAAACTTTTAGAAATAGATTAGCTAGATCTCTTAGATATATTATCGATGTCGTTGCTGGTGGTTCATTGATGTCCAAACCATTTCAAGACGCTTATGCTTTATTTGAAGAGATGACTACAAATAATTTTCAATGGCCTCGTGGAAGGGTAAATCATAAGAAAGTGGCCAATATTCATGCTTTTTCCATGCTAGCAAATCTAGTTGCTGCAATTTCAAAGAAGTTATACCAATTTGGAATGAATCTTTCTCAACCAATTCCTATGGTTGAAGAGAATTCATTAGGCCAAATGGTAGATTCTCAAGCACCATTAAAAACTTTGAATGTCATAAATAATAAGCAAAATAACACATATTCATATTATTATAACCCGTTGGAAGAGCCATCCAAACTTCAATTGGAACAATACTTCGGGTGGTAATAATCAGCAATGGGCCCATTGAGAAATTAGAACAACCAAGTGAATAGTAATTATAGACCTACTTATCCTCTAGGTTTTAACAGTAATCCACAATTTATGGAGAAGAAGTTGTCTATAAAATAAGTGGTGTTACAAATGGAAAATCAGTTATAAAGTTGAGTGATAATTAGAAATATTGAGAATTAATTGGGACAAATAGCAAATTCATTAAGTAATAGATCTCAAGGAACACTTCCTAGTAATACAGAAGTAAATCTGAAAGACCAGAATAAAGAGGAAGTAAAATTCGTTCAACTCAGAAGTGTAAGAGAATTGGAAGGTAGAGTTAAAAAAGAGGCCGAAGTAGAGAGAGAAGAGATTGAAGAACCAAAAAAGGACGCTCCGAAAGATTTAGAGAGACCTTTTTCTCCACTTAAAGTTTATTTAGAAAAACCACCACCTCCATCTCCTTAGAGGCTTCAACAACAAAGTTGGATAAGTAATTTTTAAAATTTCTGGAATTTTTAAGAAGCTTACAATTAATATTCCATTTGTTGAATCTCTAGAACAAATGCCAAGCTATGTGAAGTTTATAAAGGATATTCTTAACAGGAAAAGGAGGTTTGAAGATAATGAGATAGTTGCACTTAGTTAGGAGTGCGGTGCTATAATTGAGAAAAAACTTCCTGAAAAGCTTAAAGATCCTGGTAGCTTTACAATTCCATGCGCAATAGGAGACAAATTTTATGAGAAAGTCTTATGTGATTTAGGAGGAAGCATCAACCTTATGTCATTATCAATATTTAAAAGATTGGGATTAGGAGAAATAACCCTCACTACTGTAACTCTGGAGTTAGCAGATTGTTCAATAACATATCCTAAATGAGTTATAGAAGATGTCCTAGTGAAAGTGGATCAATTTATATTTCTTATTGATTTTATTGTTCTAGATATGGAGGAAGATAAAGAGATACTTGTCATTTTAGGAAGACATTTCCTAGCCACAGGAAGAGAAATAATGAATGTGCAAAAAGGAAAATTAACTATGCGCGTCAATGATAAAATTGTTACATTTAATATTTCCAAATCAATGAAATACCCTACAAAAGGTGAAGATGATGAATATTATAGAATGGATGTTATAAGATATTTAAGTGAATGTCATTTCAAAACAACTTATGAAAAAAAAATCAGAGATGAAAGAGTTGGAGCACGAGCAAGAAGAGGAATTAGATCAATATGAAGATTTATATAAGAAAGATTCAAACTATGTTTGAGAAAGTTTTGAAGTTTTGGACACAACAGAAAAAGATACATCTTTTTGTCCATCAATTGAAAAACCTCCTGAGCTTGAGTTGAAGTTACGTCCTGAACATTTTAAGTATTTTTTTTAGTTGATTCCTCTACATTACCTGTCATAATTTCCTCAAAATTATCTACAGAAGAAGAAAAAAGTTTGATGAAAACCTTAAAGAGTTCTAAAAAAATATTTGAATGGACAATTACTAATATAAAAGGAATCAGTCCTTCAACTTGTATGTATAGAATTCATATGGAAGAGAACTGCAAACTCAGGGCTGATCCTGAAAGGGGATTGAATTATATTATGAAAGAAGTTGTTAAGAAAGAAATTTTAAAGTGGTTAGATGCTGAAATTATCTACCCTATTTTAGATAGTGCATGGGTTAGTCCAATTCATTGTGTTCCTAAGAAAGGAGGAGTGACTTTGACTTTGAATGAACAAAATGAGTTATTACCAACAAGATAAGTCACAAGATGGTGAATATGCATTGATTATATAAAACTAAATCTCATCATAAGGAAAGATCATTTTCCACTACCCTTTTTAGATCAAATGTTGGATAAACTAGCTGGGCGTAAATACTTTTGTTTTCTGGATGGATAGACTGGTTATCACCAAATACAAATAGCTGCTGAGGATCAAGAGAAAATAACTTTTACCAGTCCTTATGGTACATTTGCTTTTAGAAGAATGTCCTTTGGTTTATGTAATGCACCTGCTACATTTCAAAGATGCATGATGGCTATTTTTTGTGATTTAATTGAAAAATGGATTGAAAACTTTATGAATGATTTTTCAGTGTTTGGAACTTTATTTGACTCATGCTTAGAATATTTATCTAAAGTTCTTAAGCGGTGTGAAGAATTAAATTTAGTCCTTAATTGGGAAAAATTACAATTTATGGTAGCAGAAGGAATTGTATTAGGACATAAAATATCAGAAAATTGTATGGAAGTATATCCTGCTAAAATTTAAGGGATCGCTAATTTACCTTACCCAACAAATATAAGGGAAATTAGGAGTTTTTTTAGGATATGTTGGATTCTACAGACGATATATTAAAGACTTATAAAAAATTGCTATGTTTTTATGCCATTTACTAGATAAAGATGCAATTTTCAATTTTGATGAAGAGTGTCTAAAAGCTTTTGAGTTATTAAAAGAAAAATTAGTTACTGCATCAATTATAGTTTCACCAGATTGAGAAAAACATTTTGAACTGATTTGTGAAGCTAGTGATTATGCTATTAAAGTTGTTTTAGGACAAAGATGTAATAAAATTTTTTAAGTAATTTACTATGCTAGTAAAACTCTTAATGAAACTCAAATTAATTATACAATAGCTGAAAAAGAGTTATTAGCAATAGTATATGTCTTTGATAAATTTAGATTATATTTAATTGGGTCTCATTCAGATTGGGAAAAACCTTTTGAATTAATGTGTGATGTTAGTGATTATGTTACTGGAGTTGTTTTGGGACAGAAGCATGATTAGATTTTTAAGGTTATCTACTATGCTAGTAGAACACTTAATGAAGCTCAAATTAATTATACCACCACAGAGAAAGAGTTATTAGTAGTAGTATATTCTTTTGATAAATTTAGATCATACTTAATTGGAACTAAATGTATAGTGCATACAGATCATTCTGCTATTTAGTATTTAATGAAAAAGAAGGATGCAAAACCAAGATTGATAAGATGGGTTATGCTTTTATAAGAATTTAACTTTGAAATATAGATTGGAAAGGAGCTGAGAATCATATTGCTGATCATTTATCTACACTTGAGTTAGAAAAACTACTCTATTTTAAAAAAGAAATTAATGAACATTTTCCAGATGAAGAATTGTTCAATGTTAATGAGTGGTGTGTTCCATGGTATGCCGACATTGTGAACTTCATTGTTAGTGATATTATACCATATGGAATGACATACCAATAGAAGAGGAAATTTGTATCTGAAGCTAAGACTTATTTTTGGGATGAACCATTTTTATATAAATAAGGAAAGTATATTATTATTCGAAGATGTGTGCCTTTAGAAGAAACTTATGAAATTATCCAAAAATGTCATAATTCTGATTTTGGGGGACATTTTGGTGTTGATAGAACACCATACAAAATTTTACAATCTTGATTATATTGGTCTACAATCTTTAGAGAAGTTAATTCTTATATCAAAACTTGTGATTGATGTCAACGAGTAGGCAATATTTCTTGGAGGAATGTGATGCCCTTCATTTATGTGTTAGAAGTTGAGATATTTAATATTTGGGGACTAGATTTCATGGGACCATTTATACCATTTTTTTGGAAATTTATATATATTATTAGCAGTAGACTATGTATCCAAATGGATAGAAGCTATTGTTTTACCTTGATGTGTTGCTCAAAGTGTTGCAAATTTTTTAAGAACAAATATATTTTGTAGATTTGAGATGCCGAGAGTAGTCATAGCTGACGAGGGAAGTCATTTCAGAAATGCAGTAATGGAGAAATTAATAAAGAAATATCATTTAAATCATAGGATTGCTACTGTTTATCATCCTCAGACAAGTGGTTTGGCTAAATTATCCAATCATGAAATTAAAAGAATATTAAAAAATTCTGTAAATCCAACTAAAATGGATTGGTCAGTTAAACTTGACTATGCTTTGTGGGCTTATAGGATTGCATACAGAACTTCTATAGGAATGTCCCCATACAGGCTAATATTTAGAAAAGCGTGTCACTTACCAGTTAGACTTGAGCATAAAGCATATTGGGCTATTAAGAAATTTAATTACAATTTGAAATATTTTGGTGAGAAAAGGTTATTGCAATTAAATGAGCTTGAAGCGATATGAATGAATCTTATGAAAGGCTAAGATTTACAAAGAAAAGATGAAGATGTGGCATGATCAGGGATTCTAAACTAAAAATTTTCTGTCAGGGTAACAAGTTTTTCTTTACAATGCAAGGTTAAGATTATTTCCAGGCAAACTTAAATCCAGGTGGATGGGCCCATTTGTTGTGATGAAAGTTTATACCTATGGAGCTATGGATATCAAAGATCCTAAAATTGATAAAATATTCAAAGTGAATGGTCATAGGTTGAAATCCTACTTTTTAAGTGACCAACTTAAATTAAATGATTTTCTGAGGTTGGGTCAACCAGAATAAGCACTAATTACGTCGGGCTGACAACATTAAATCAAGCACTTTATGGGAGACAACCTATAGTTATCAGTGTGTATTTGTTTTAAATGATATGTTGTTGTATTTGATTAAGACAAAAGAAGTAATATTTTTTAATATATAATGATATAGTGAGGATTCTAAGTCCTTAATTGGTTACTTAGACGTGTTAGAATGCATATTTGGACGTTAGGCAAACCTGTGCTAAAGTAAGCACCGACTCTTAAGCGCCAACATGCGGCGCTTAAGCGTAGTAGTTAAAACAAGAAGAAAAAATGTGTAGAATTAATATTATAAAAGTATTAAACGTGGTTTAGTGGCTTTAAATGTGATTTAGTGGTTTGTGAACCTGTGTAGTGGGTCTTGGATTCATCCAAGGTCTATAAATAGCATGAGAAGGAAGAGAATTTTTACCCCCCTTCAAATTTTGATCCTAAAGTCTAAGTTAAGAGAAAACGAGTAAGAAACTTGCAAAAATTTCTTCTTGGGAGATTGAAATGAAGAAGAAAGAAGAAGCCATTAAGAAGAGGTTTGTGAGTCAAAGTGCCCAAGAGTTAAACAATAGATTCCTAACTGTTAGCATAAAGGAATAGCAGAGAAGATCGCAAAGACTGAGGCTAATGTAACTTCAATCATAGAAAAAGTGAATGAGACTAATGCTTAGCCATACCAGTTTTATAAAAGAAGCAGACAATGCAATGTATCTAAAAGGCTAATATTTAGAAAAGCGTGTCACTTACCAGTTAGATGAAATTTAATTACAATTTGAAAAATGCTGGTGAGAAAAGGCTATTGCAATTAAATGAGCTTGAAGAGATAAAGAATGAATTTTATGGAAGTGCTTAGATTTATAAAGAAAAGATGGAGATGTGGTAAGATCGGAGGATTCTAACTAAAAATTTTCAGCCAGGGCAACATGTTTTACTTTTTAATGCAAGGTTAAGATTATTTCTAAGCTAACTTAAGTCCAAGTGGATGAGCCTATTTGTTGTGATGAAAGTTTATCCATATAGAGCTGGGATATCAAAGATCCTAAAATTGATGAAATATTCAAAGTGAATGGTCATAGGCTGAAATCCTACTTTTTAGGTGACCAACTTAAATTAAGCAATTTTTTTATGTTGGGTCAACTAGAATAAGCACTGGTTATGTCAGGCTGATGACGTTAAACCAAGCGCTTTGTGGGAGGCACCTGATAGTTATCTGTGTTTATTTATATTGTTGTGTTATTATGTGTGATTTAGAAAATCCTAGTAGTATTTTGACCATATAATGAGTCAGTGATTATTATAGGACCATAAAAGATGACTTAGACATATTAGAACAGGTGTTCGGATGTTAAGTTGACCTGTGCTAAATTGAGCACTGGCGCTTAAGCGTCAAGATCTGCAGCTTAAGCATGCCGCTTAAGCACGACAGTTAAAAAATATGTACGAATTTGGTTTCTAGAAGTTCTAACTATGAATTGGTTAACCTGAACATGTAAGAGCAGTTCTAGGATGTGCCTAGGAGTTATGGGCCAGGAGTTTTAGGAGGAGTTTAGAGCCTATAAATTGAACGGTATGAGTAGAAATCTTGCCACACCTCCATTTAACCCTAAGTTTTAAGTGAAAAGAGAGGATATTTGAAACATGTCATCTTGGCAGAGTGATTTGAAGAAGAAGGAGGAAGTTATGAGAAAGAAGTTTATTAGTAAGAGTGTGCAAGTGATGTATAACGGTTTCCTCGTCATTAGTATCGAAGGAATAGTAGAGAAAATCACTAAGATTGAGACAAACACAGCTTCAATTGAAGCAAAAGTGATGGAAGTTAACGCACATCTGGATCATATGAGATGGCAACTTAAGATACAGATTAGTCATACCAGTTTTATAAAAGAAGCAGACAAAGCAATGTATCTAAAAACAAGTGAATTGAAGAAGATTCAACCAGAGTTATTAATCATCGTCCGTTCTTTCAGATATACATTCCAAATGTTGAAGGAGAGACTAACAATAGGCCAAAATTTGTTCCATCAATTAGAGAGTGGAATTAAGTTTATGAATTTGTATTTATGTGTTTAGTATTTATTAATGTTAAGTGTGTTTTTATATGTTAATATTGTTTAGTGTTTATGCTAGGAATTTTCTCATTCGAGACTATTTGGATTGAGAATTTATGTATTTGAAAGTACTTGTAATTGTTTGTGAATTTTGTTTTTGTAATTGTTTGTGAATTAATATAAATGTTTTGTTTGTGTAAAATTTTGTGTTATTTAGTGTTGAATCGAATTAGTTTAAATTAGTGAATCTTGAGTAAAGAGGGGAGGAAATAGTTGTTACATTGTTTTAAGAACATAGATGGTTGGTTGACTTAGGCTAGGAGTGCATTTCACTTAAATCAAAAAAATCAAAATTTGTGCACTGGCGCCTAAGAGCCAAAACCTGAGCTTAAACGCTTCCTAAATAGATAGAAGGGCGCCTAAGCGCCGAACCATTCGCGCTTAATCGCCGGTTCATTAAAACCGGTTCGCGAACAATTTTAAGTGAATTTTTGGTCCGAAGAACTCCATAAACTCACCTTAGCTCGCCTTCTTCCTCAATTTTTCACGATTTATAGGCTAGGGCATCACCTATTTTGAAGATTTCTTGGTGTATTCAAGCCAAATTTGTTAGATTTGATCTTCTTGAGGTAAGAACTTCAGTTCTATGCAAAAATTTTTTATTTTCACCATGTATTTTAAGCACATTCATGAGCTATACAAAAATCACTATTCATGATGAAAATTTTGGAAAATTTGATGGAAAATGCATAGATTTGTAGTTTAAGCTTTTAGGAGTTGAGTTTAGTGATTTGGAGTTGATTGTAGAATTTATTTTGAATTTTATACATTTAGAATGACACAAAGAATGAAAAGAAGTAAGGGGAAAGCTCCATTCGATTCAAGTAATTTTTTTAGTTCGAGAGCTCTGAATTGGTATAACAATGCACTGCATTCAAGAAAATTAATTCCTAAGCGATGTTTTAAAAGTTTGGGAGAAGAATTTGAGAGGAGTTGTTGAAGAGTTGATAGTTAGCCGCCAGTGGGAGTTGCTGTTGCCATGATTTCAGTGGTACGAGAGTTCTATGCTAATCTCTTGGAGGCTGATGAAGAATGAGTCATGGTGAGGAGGAAGACAATACCATTTTATCTTGAGGTAATTAATCAGTTTTATCAATTGCCCCCGAGTGCGTTGTGTTTTTATTCAAACTATAGTTCTACTGAGGAGGAGCTATGCGAGATTATTTCATCTTTGACTGTTGGGAGAGGATTATGGAAGATTACAAATGAAAGAAGGGTAACTTTTCTACTTCAAAGTTGGATGCCACTACAAAGGCATGACATTATTTTATTTCTACTCTCTACTGCCTACAAATCATTTGAGTGAAGTGACTCAAGATAGAGCAACTTTGAACTATTATATTCAGCAGTCCAAGCCTATTGACTTAGGAGGATTGATTTATGGAGTTATTACCAGTTCTGTTGTCACTACTAGTACTGAAAGTTTGGGATTCACATCCTTGATCTTTTATTTATCCGAGTAGTCTGGTGGTAGATATGACAGTTTGGAGGAGATCTTATAGCCACTGAAGCCCATTACCAGTGTGAATGTGAAGACTTATTCACATCATTCTATTTTTGGTTGGAAGGGTGGATTCGTCAATAGTTCTGCTGCCTCTACTTCACGAGCCTCTACTTCACAGGCTTCTTCATCAT
>NW_018165390.1:156183-157034 GCF_001263595.1 Phalaenopsis equestris
GGTTCTAATTCTCAGACTCAATTCTCAGACTCAGTTATTACAGAGGATTTTGGATAATGTCAATCACACTACAAGTAAGGAGTTATTACAGAGGATTTTGGATAATGTCAATCACAAGTAAGGTTTTAAACTTGGAGCGTTTTACAGAGCATATGGATGGATATATGAAGAGTCGAAGTGATTATAAGGAGGAATACAACATAGCTATGGAGCATCTCAATAGAGGTAATCGGGATGTAGTATTTCCCCAGTACCCTAGATATCCATCATATGAGCCTACAATTATTTGGCTTAGTGATGATAGTGATGAAGAAGACGGTGACGATTAGTTTGGATCTTTAGTTCTATTTTATGTTTGTAGTTTATGTGTTGTTATGAATTGTTGATAGTGCAGTTGTTCTATACTTTGTGTTGTGTTTTTAGTTGTTATTGTTGAGACTGTTTTGTTTCGTACACATTCTGTGATGTATTTGTGTTTAGTGGGTATTTATTATGTGTGGTCGTAATTATTTTAATTATGTTGTTGTATTTAGTTAGTGTTTGTTAAACTTAAT
This sequence comes from Phalaenopsis equestris, assembly GCF_001263595.1. NCBI lineage: Eukaryota > Viridiplantae > Streptophyta > Magnoliopsida > Asparagales > Orchidaceae > Phalaenopsis > Phalaenopsis equestris. The sequence goes on from NW_018165390.1 coordinate 156,738, forward strand.
TCTTAAATCTTAGGAAGGTTTAGGATTTAGCTAACTTGTCACTTAAAGTTGCATGTTTAAAATTTTCAATTTACTACCAATTACCTTTCTTCATGTTGCATTTATGTATGTTTTTTAGTGTGTTTATTTGTGTTTATGTTATACTTTACTGCATAGAAATCTGATGAATCTCTGTATTTTAAGTAAATTAGAATTTGATCAATTTAAAACTTTTACTCCTGTTTTTAATTTTTGTACTTGCATTTTTAGGATATAAAAATTCCTAGAAAGCATGTTATAATTAGTATTCATTCCTGC
>NW_018165390.1:157053-159263 GCF_001263595.1 Phalaenopsis equestris
TTCCTGCTTATTTATATATGATGCTAAAATATTTTATTTCTATTAAAAATTTAAGTTTGGGGGATGAAAAATTTTAAAGAAACTTGAAAGTTTATTTCAACTCAAGTGTATTTCAAATAAAATTTGATTTTGATTTGAAAAATGATTATGTATATGAAGTTATATTAGGGAAGTAAAATCTTGACTTTAGAAATGAGTAAGATAATTTAGTTAAAACAATTTAGTTAAAATTTATAGTAATGAAGAATAACTTTAAGTTAAAAAATTTTTTTTGTGTGGAAAATGCTAAATATAGTGTAACTATCTTTAGTAGGAGAATTGTATTTTTGAAAATTTTAGAAATTTATACCTTTTATTTTCAAAACTTAAATTTCTTTTATTGAAATTAATTTTCAAAACTATTATTATGTTTTTAAATTAAAGAAAAATATCAACTCTTTGCTTTAGGAAAGGAAGAATGGAGTTCAAAACCAATAAAGACCTATCTAGATAAAGTAATCTTTGCCACAAAAAGAAAAAAGAAAAAGAAAAAGAAAGGAAAAGAAAAATAAAAATAAAAAAAGAAAAAGTTGAAAGAGGGAGGAGAAGCTTGAGGATTAGTGCATAATAAAAAATTGGTTCAATATCTGATTTTTTTTTAGTGTAAGACTTGAGAAACCCTTAAGCTTTAGGATATAATATAGTGAGTAAAGTCATGCTTAATAAAATTTTTTAAGTAGAGATGATAAAATGCCTAAACTCTATATTTAGAAAATCTACAATATTTTTGAATTAGATAAGAACTCATATTTTCATATTTCTTAACATTAAAAATTTCTAAACTTTAAGTTGGCCTCATTTACTAATATTTTTTCTAAATTGGACTACTATATTTCTACATCAAAATTTTGATAACTCCTAAAGAAACTCATATACATTATCTACTTATGTTGGTTTCTAAAGATTGAAGGTCACTTGAGGACAAGTAACATCTTAAATTTGGGCGATTTTGATATACCTAAAATATATAGTATTTTTATACATATTTTTATACTTATTTTTGAGATATTGCGCTGTAATGAAAGGTATTTATATGTTTTTCTTATAGGTACAATCAAATGGATGGAAAATTCTAAAAGGAGTGAAAAAGGGTCAAATTTGGAGCAAAATGAAGAAAAATGCAAAAATGACTTGAGGGCACCTAAGCGCTCAGAATGACACCTAAGCACCAGAGGCTCCGCGCCTAAGCGTCAGGCACCCCGCACTTAAGCGTCATAAGTAGTTACTTTATGAATTATTTAAATTAAGCGGATTTTTGAAGAGGTGTTTGAAGCAACTCTTGATTAAAACGTGGGAAATAGCCCATGGACACAAAAATTCATTCAGTTGACTTATGAGGAGGCAACTTCTAGAAGATTCATTGAATAGAGATACCTTTTTAAAAAGACACCAAGGCACCCGTTGGATTTTTATAAGAAAAGACATGAATTTTCTATAAGAGAGGGGCATCCATCCATCAAACTTCACAGTCCATCGTCTCCACCCGCCACCTTTATTTTATTTTATTTTTTTAGTGTTAGTTTGTATTATAAGGGAAGGAGGAGAATTCAAAGGAACGTCAAGACATTTGGTGGAGATAATTTGAGATAAGTTTTTATCTCTGTGTCTGCACTTGGTTTTAATTTAGATTTCTTGTTTGTGTGCATGATTTCTACTTTTAAACTCTGGTGTGGTTGTGTTTCTCCATGAATTCTGAGTAGTTTTCTTTATATTTTTTCTTAAAATGATAAGTGATTAAGTAGTTGAAGAGAGTTGTAAAGATAATGTGTGAAGGATTAGACTTCAATGTTAGAAGAAGTTGTAATGATTTGAAATGATTTGAAGATTTGAAACCTTACACTTCATTTACTTCTTGATCTGGCCAATTAAGATGTTAATACCTATTGTGAGAACATGTAAGATGTAAGATGTTATTATCTCAGTCAACAAATGGTATATTGGTTTCATGAATAGGAATGTAGTTCTTAAAAAAAAAAAACAAATTGAGTGCAAATAAATAGGGAAATCAACTTTTCAATGGTATAGAATTAGAGGACTTTAGAGTGACAGGCTAAAGCCCCCAATTTGATTTATAGTTTTAGGTTTTGATACAAGATGCTAGCCCCAAGGTGGAGGGAGAAGAGGGAACACTAGAGTGAGAGCTAGTATCTTCCCTACCTAGCCGGTCTTCA
>NW_018165390.1:159350-162260 GCF_001263595.1 Phalaenopsis equestris
CTTCCACAACAAAATTACAAAACACATTTAGCATACTTCCACAACAAAATTTTTATATTTATCACTTATTAATGATAAGGAAAAAATATTTTATTTATATTGCCTTCATCTTGCAAAGTTGCTAGTTAAGTTAATTAGTTGCTTACTTTATTTTCAAATTATCAAAAATTATAAAAAGAATCAAACTTTCATTCCTAATTTATCATCTTAAGTTTATGGAAGAATATATTGTTAAGTAAAATTTTGTTATCTAAATCTTGTTCTCCTTATGGGTTTGACATTTGGGACTTAATCAGAAAGTTCTATAGTACTTGATAATGATATGTATATTTGCGTAATATCTCATATTTAAATATATAACTGCATTTTTATTTGCTTCATAATGAATGATTTTCCTAGCTGTTTCTTAGAACCAATTTTTTGGCGCTGTTACAAATTAAGAATATCTATTAAGGAAATTAATTGCATACATCGCATTTTACATCTATTTATATAGAAAATCGGGATCACCCCACAATAAGAGGAAATAAAAGAAGAACCACCCCTTACTAACAAACATGTCCGTGAAAGGACATTTTTTTATCGGCAATCTAGTTCTTAAGAAGGTTAACTGTGCGGCTAGACTATAGATAAAGTTTTCTTATATTTGTATTTCAATACAAGAAAAATCTAAGAAGCAATAGTGGATCCTTGAAGTTTCAAGTTTAAAGTCATCCGACACCTTCTTATGGGAGACACGCTATTCTGAAAGTCAACCACATCCTTGCTCCTAAGATGTGCCAAAGAAAGTGAAGTCGAGGACATCCTTTGGGAAGTACGTTCTGGTGAGTATATAAGCCATTCAAGGGAAACACTTTGGCTCATCTAGTGTAAATACAAGTTCATTTCTAGCAAACACTCTTACAAAATGCGGAGCAATTATCTCAAAAGTGCGAGCAATGTTTGAAATTTGCTCCACTACAAAAATTGCAACCAATCCTTTATCTTTCACCTTTTGTAGTTTGGGGAATGGATACCTTTGAATCATTTCCTCACTCAAAGAAATAACATAATTTTCTTTTAGTCATTGTGGATTACTTTTCTAAATGGATAGAGGCAAAAGCTTTATCCCGGATCATTGCATGCATAGTTCGATCAATACATGGATCGATCATTTCATCATTGACCACCAAGTTGCCCTTAGAGCTTACAAATTAAATTTATACAAAGGAAAAACCCTCCAAATGCATTGGAGTGGAGATGACTTTAATAAGTTCTATCCATAAAATTGATTATATTGTATAGAGATTAAATTTGAGATGAAGTATTCTTACAACAAAATTTGACTTGAATCTTTTTGTGAAAACTAACAAACTCAAAAAAAAACTTATGAACTGACAAATCGATGGACCACATGTCACATCAAAACTCAGGGAACTATAGTACCCACAAAGATGACCAAGAAGCATTTCGACTTGATCATAATCAAGATGACTGCATGGTGTTTTGACATTGGGTCACAGTCAAGATGACCAAAAATCATATCGACATTTGGTTTCAATCAAAATGAAAATAAGGCATTCGAACGTTTGGCCATAATTAAGACAACCAAGGAAATTTTTTGACGCTTGCTCGCATTTAAGATGATTATAACTGCATTTCAACACTTTGCCAAAAATAAGAAATTTGAAGAAGTGTTCCAATGCCTTGTCAAGAACAAAATGACCAAAAGTATCTTGACTTTTGGCCATAATACAATAAAAAATAACCAAAAAAAACACCCCAACATATAGTCCCAACAAAAAAAATCCACATACGACATCCCAAAATGCTCATAAAAAACTTAGAATTATTTTTAAAGTTGTGGACTTACATTTTATTGCCTTATGAGGTGTTTTTGTTTTCCAATTTAAAACAAAGGTGGACAAATTATACAAATGAAACAAAATATGAATAAAAGAGGTTACCACAGTCAAATACATAATCATAAGTAAAAAATGACCAAAAGGTTACATTTCATTAATGTGAAAGAATGTTATAAAAACTTTGTATGTACACTAGGCCAGATCTATGGATCTTTAAGTTAATGTTTAATGATCCACCATCTATGGATTCCTCATGATGTTTAGAAGTAGATGGAGTGTCACAGAGCTTCTTAAATATCTTAAAGTTAGAATATTAAGGGTCAACCATCCTCACTCTAGCAAACTCATCATACACAATCATCTAGCCCGCCTCCATATATTTGACTTGTGCAGTGAGGAGTTTTTTTACAATCATCATAGTAGAGATTTGCTCTGTTAGTTTAGCAATCTCCTCTTAACCAAAAAAATCCATTCAAACACTACTTCTAGTTCATCCTAAGAGTCTTTCAGGTCAACCTCTACCTTGATCGCCTTCATAGTAGGCATCTCCATTCACTTATGATATTCTCTAGCTTTCTCTTCAAACTTGGCAACTCTCTATCTCATAGATAGGTAGAGAGAGGTTAAGTGGCTCAAGGCGTAACCTAAGAGCGGGTAATGATTTAGCAATTGTATAGTTTAACCAGGAGGAGTTTATTAAGATGCTTATTGATGCACAAAAATAATATACTGTTTAAGTACCCTTTTTATGTCTATTTTTGGTTATATTGTACTTTAAAGAAATGTATTTTTTTGTTTTTGTTGCAGGTATACCATTTTTAGGCATTTGGAGCAAAAATGACAAAAGGAGTAAAATTTGGAGCAAAAACAACCAATTTTGGGGGTTGGCGCATATTGCGCCAAAATCTAGAGCGCCGGCGCATGATGCGCCAGATCGACACAATATACGTTAGATCAGTGCAAGATGCACCATATGTAAATTTTTCAAATTAAGGCGGTTCAAGATGAATTTTGCTCAAATTTTAAAAGAGACACTTGTTATAAACACCACTTGTAGTGTTTCTAT
>NW_018165390.1:164797-179213 GCF_001263595.1 Phalaenopsis equestris
TAGAAAAAGATGAGGTGGAAAATGAAAATTCTAGTGAAGATTTTCATTGTGAGTCAGAAAGTCTTATTAAACCAATGAAAATCACTGTAGAAAGACCACCACCTCCATTTCCTCAAAGATTGAAGCAGAAGTATAGAGATAATCAAATTTCAAAATTTTTTGAAATTTTGAGGAAATTAACGATAAACATTCTATTTTTTGAAGCTTTGGAACAAATGCCAAGCTATGTGAAGTTCATGAAGGATATACTTAATAAGAAAATGAAGTTTGTAGATAATGAGACTGTTGCACTCAGTGAAGAGTGTAGCGCTATAATCCATAAGAAGCTTTCTGAAAAACTTAAATATCCTAGAAGTTTTACAATTCCTTGTGCTATTGACGAATGATTTTATGGAAAAGCTTTATGTGATTTAGGAGCCCGTATTAATCTTATGTCATTATCAATTTATCAAAATGTTGGGCTTAGGAGATATTTCATCTACAACTGTAACTCTTCAATTAGCTGATCGTTCGATTACCTATCCTAAAGCAGTTATAGAAGATGTTTTAGTAAAGGTTGATAACTTTATCTTTCCTGTGGATTTTATTGTATTAGATATGGAGGAAGATAAAAAAATTCTTATTATTTTAGAAAGATCATTCCTAGCCACTGGAAAAGCTTTGATAGATGTGTAGAAAGGAGAACTAAGTATGAGAGTTAGTGATCAAGAGGTTACATTTAATATTGCAAAATTAATGAGATACCCTGCAAAAGAACAAGAGATCAAATGCTTCATAATGGATATTAATGAGTATTTAAGCCATGAATGTTTCAAAAAGACATATGAAAGACAATTTGAAAAGGAATATATGGAATATCAAGATGAGGATAAAATCCAAGATGAGTCTATGGAAGTGAGTACGGAAGAACTGATATATGTCCTAGAAAAAATTGAAATGTTAGATCCTGCAGAAAATGACAACAAATTGATTTTAAATATTAAGAAACCCCTTGAACTAGAATTGAAAACACTTCCTACACATTTGAAGTATGCATTCTTAGGAGATTCATCTACACTACTTGTCATAGTAACCTCAGAACTAACTGATGCGCAAGAACAATAGTTGTTAGAAACTTTGAAAAGATATAAGAAAGCCTTTGAATGGACAATAGCTGAAATTAAAGGAATCGGTCCTTCAATCTGTATGCATATAATTTTATTGGAAGATCAACATAAACCAAGAACTAATCCTCAAAGGAGATTGAATCCTATGATGAAAGAAGTGGTTAAGAAAGAAATTATAAAATGATTAGATGCAGGAATAATATATTCTAGGATCATTTTTGGATGGGCACATATATCCTAAAATGGTTTAGCAATCTAACACCCGGAATGATCATTTTCTTTTACCCTTTTTGGATCAGATGTTGGATAGATTGGCTGGGCTCAAATATTTTTATTTTTTATATGGATATACCGATTATCACCAAATGCACCTAATGCTCCAAAGAATCAAGAGAAAACAACATTCACTAGTCCTTATGGAACTTTTGCCTTTCGGTGAATGTCTTTTGGATTATGTAACACACCTGTAATATTTCAAAGATGTATGATATCAATTTTCGGTGATTTGATTGAAGAAGGGATTAAAGTTTTTATGGACGATTTTTTTGTATTTGAAACTTCCTTTGAAATATTTCTAAATCAATTAGAGAAAGTTCTAGAACGTTATGAAAAGACTAATCTCATTTCGAACTGGGAGAAATGTCAATTTATGGTTGTAGGAGGAATTGTTCATGGACATAAAATTTTAGAAAATGACATGAAAGTAGATCTGACAAAAATTCAGGTTATATCGAACCTACTTCCATCTACTACTGTAAGAGGAGTTATGAGCTTTTTAGGATATGCTGAATTCTACAGGCGATATATCCAAGATTTTTCAAAAATTACTAAGCCTTTATGCCAACGTCTAGAAAAATATGCAAAGTTTGACTTTAACCAAGATTGCTTTAAAGCCTTTGAAACTTTAAAGAAAAAATTGATCACTGCTCCTATAATTATTTCACCGGACTGGGAGAAACCTTTTGAATTAATGTGTGATGCTAGTGATTATGCAATTGGAACTGTTTTATGGCAGAAATATAATAAGATTTTCAAGGTCATATATTATGCTAGTAAGACTCGTAATGATGCACAGATTAATTATATCACCACTGAAAGAGAGTTATTAGCCATTGTGTATGCTTTTGATAAGTTTATATCATATTTGATTACAACTAAATGTGTTGTGCATACTGACAATTCTGTTATTAAATATTTGATGCAAAAGAAGGATGTCAAAACAAGATTAATTAAATGGATACTTCTGATGCAAGGGTTCGATTTTGTAGTAGTCGATAAGAAAGGGACTGATAATCAAATAGTTGATCATCTATCGATGTTAGAACAAGAAGAAATACTTGATATGGAGAGAGTGATTAAAGATACTTTTCCTGATGAACAACTTTGTGCTGTAAAAGGATGGGAAATACCTTGGTATGTTGATATTGTGAATTATATTGTTAGTGGTATTTTACCATATGAACTGACAAAATAATAGGAAAATAAATTCATTTATGATGCAAAATCTTATTTATTGGATGATCCTCATTTGTATAAATAATGTAAGGATTTAGTTATAAGACAATGTGTACCTTATAAAGAAATTCAGGAGATTATGCAAAAATGTTATGATTTTGAATTTGGAGGATATTTTGGGAATGATAGAACTGCTCGAAAAATTTTTTAGTCTGGATTTTATTGGCCTACTTTATTTAGAGATGTTAATATATATATATAAACATGTGATCAGTGTCAGAGAGTAGGTAATATTTCTAGAAGAAATGAAATGCCTCTAAATTTTAATTTGGAAATTAAAATTTTTGATGCATGAGGATTAGATTTTATGGGACCATTCATGCCTTCTTTTGGAAATATATAAATATTGATTGCGGTAGATTTTGTTTCAAAATGGATAGAAGGATAGAAGCAAAAGCAATCGCTTTACTTAGATGTGATGCTCAGAGTGTTTCAAAATTTTTAATTAAAAATATTTTTACAAGATATGAAATGCCAAGAGTACTCATTACTGATGGAGGATCTCATTTTAGAAATGCAACAGTTGCAAGATTGGTGCTAAAATATAATATAATACATAAAATTACAACTGCTTATCATCCCCATACTAGTGGTTTAGCAGAAGTATCTAATCATGAAATTAAGAAAATTTTGGAGAAGAGAATTAATCCTAACAAAATGGATTGATTTATTAGATTAGATACTGCATTATGGGCATACAATACATCTTATAAGACACCTATAGGAAAGTCCCCATATAGATTAATTTTTTGGAAGACTTATCACTTGCCAGTTGAATTGGAACATAAAGCTTACTCAGCGATAAAAGAATTTAATTTCAATTTAAAAGAAGCTGGTGAGAAAAGATTATTACGATTGAATGAGCTTGAAAAAATTAGGAAAGAATTTTATGCTAATGCGATGATTTATAAGGAAAAAAATGAAAGAATGGCATGATTGGAAGATAGTAAAAAGAAAATTTGAACCTGGACATGAAGTTTTATTATATAATACAAGATTAAAATTATTTCCTCAAAAATTGAAGTCTAGGTGGAAAGGGCCGTTCAGAGTTATAAAATTCTATCCTTATGGAGCAGTCAATATTGAAGATCCCAAAATTAGAAGAATATTTAAAGTGAATGGGCACAGATTGAAACCTTATTTTGATGGTCAAAGACCAAATGCTAAAGAGTCTATCATGTTGGGTCACCCAAAATGAGACTGGAAATGTCAGGCTGATGAAATTAAACCAAGCGCTTTTTGGGAGGCAACCCATATATGTCGTTGTTTACTTTGATTCTTGAGTTTCTATTTAAAATCTTATTTGTATGTTTATGTTTATGTCTTTATGTAATCTGTGTATTTGAGAAAAATGTTTAGAAACATCTTTGTTTGCCTAATATTGTGAAAAGTCTGAGAATTTATTTGATTAAAATCGAAACGACCAAACTTTTGGAACTAGCGCATGATGTGCCGAATTCCAGAGAGCTGGCACATGATGCGCCGCAGAGACGAAAAATACTTAAAACATTTCAAATGGCGGTTTTTGGCGGGAAAACCTTCAAATAACTTCTAAAAACTGACTCGTTTTTAATTCCTATGGCTTCCTACTCTAGAAACTCTACTAGATTTGGATATTTCAACCGAAGAAAGTTCATCAGTCTCAATGCACAGAAATTGCATGATCGAGTTTTAGCGAAGAAGAGGCTTATCAAAGAGAGGGGATTTTTGAATCGAGGATTCAACATGCCGAATACTCGAGTCCAAGAAGTTATTACTTATAACACAGAGGCGTTGAGAAGTGTATTGCTACACTACTGACGCTGTAGTCGTCCCTGCGGTGAAAGAATTTTATGCAAATCTTCATGGGATCAACCAAGGAATGATTTATGTGCAAGGCAGGTTTGTACAGTTCACTCCTTCAAGAATCAACGAATTGTTTATGATCGAGAACATGCCTGTCTGCCACTATGCAAATTTTACCCCTATAAGAGACAACTTATATGAACTCTACCGTTACCTTACGGATGAGATGCTAATTAAGAAACCTGAGATGATGGGAATGTGAGTTTTTTTGTATCATTATTAAATCATACTTCAAAGGCATGTCATTTCTTCATTTCCTTAAAATTACTGTCTATTATGAAAATTAGTAAGGTCACTACGGATAGTGTTATCCTGAACTACTGTATTCAAACTAGAAAACCTATTGATATTGGAGCCATAATTATAAAATCAGTTTTGGGTTTGATCGTGAATGGATCTACAACTGGATTGGGACATCCATCTACTATTTTTCAACTCTGCAGTCAATCGCAAGTACCTTACAAAAGTTGGGAGAAAGTACTACTACCTTGAAAGTCGATGGATCCTGAAGTCTACTACAGTTGCATTGGAATGGGAGATGAAAATAGATGAAAATGATATGAATGTACTAATGGATCCAGAATTCATCACCTATTCAACTATTCAACCTTATTACAACTCGAGTGCACTTTCAAAGAGAATCAAGAAGATAGAGAAAGAGGTGCATAATCTTATGCATGCAATTGAGAACAATTTTAAAATGTTGGATCACCTGGATTGGAGACTCAATGAACATTTTGAACTTATATGGCGTATTGAAGATGGTTTGGCACATCTGTTCAAGAAGCATGTGTGGATAGAGAAGGAAAATTTAACTGATGATTTTCCATTTAGGCCCTTCTACAATCTATATGTGCACTACCAGTCTATGGAAAAATCCAGGAGGATGAGAGTGAAGAAGATGTTTAAAGTTGAGTTAAGCACGGAATGTTTTATCTAGTATTGTTTGTTTTAGTTTGTTATGTTAGATTACCTTTACTTTCTATTATTTCACCATCTATGTTTATTGCTTTGAAGTTTGATGTTTAGATTTCAATGTTAGGATGTTGGATTATTTTAGAACACTGAATTTGTTATGTGTTGGCTTGAAAAATGTTAGTTCGTAATAATGCGGATTTCATTTATAAATATGAGTTTTGCGTTGTTTATAAAAATTGGTGTTATTTTGATATTTAATTATACTTTGATATTTAATAATACTTAGAAAGGTTTATTTGAGTCAAATAAAGGTTAACATAAAGCGGTATGGAGCAGATTATCACAAAAATCGAGATCTAGCAAAAATACGCTCTGGCGCATGATACACAAACTTATAGAGCCTTGGCGCAAGATGCGCCAAAGGTCTGAACACGCTAGATTGGATAAATAACCTATGAAATTTCATGAAAACCTCCATTTTTGTCGCTTGTTCGTCTTCCACCTCCAACCTTTAGTCTATAGAGCCTTGGCGCAAGATGCGCCAAAGGTCTGAACATGCTAGATTGGATAAATAACCTACAAAATTGCATGAAAACCTCCATTTTTGTCGTTTGGTCGTCTTCCACCTCCAACCTTTAGTCTATGGAATCACATTGCGGGCTAAGGAGAAGAATTTGGAGACCAAAAATCATAGATTTCATCTACTCTTGGTAAGAGCTCCACTTTAACTTAGAAATTTTTTATTTTCACCATGAATTTTGAGAGATCCGAAAAATAGGATTTTTGATGAAAATGCTTGAAGTTCACACATGGTGAAATGTTTCTTATCAAATAATCTTGCTTAGGGAGTTATATTTGTGATTTAGTAGTTTATTTGAAATTTATTTGGATTTTTCTAGAATCTCCGATGGCTCCCCGCACAAAAAGAGGAAGAATTTCAAACGAACATGATGCTCGAAAGTTCGTTAATTTCTAGGCCCAACACTATTACAAGACACAAATTGAGACCCGAAGATTGATCCAGGAAAGGGCATTTGCGAACTCGGGAGGCGAGGTTGAAAGGTTGATTCTCGCTAGAAATTGGGAGTGATTCTGCTACTTCACTGCTATAGCGATCATCCTGATGGTTTGGGAGTTCTACACCAACCTTAGGTTTACTACGAAATGTCATATTTTGGTGAGAGGTACGCAAGTTGAGTTTATCTCTGAAAGGATTAATGTGTTATATGGGCTGAAGAATGTCTTCCATGATGAATATGCCACTTTTGTTATCACTGATTCATCACTGGAAGAAGTCATTGCCTTTCTGACTGATACAAGAGGGGAGTGGAAGATAAAGAATACCAAAATAGTTAGCTTCCCTGTTTCCATGTTGACGATTCAGTCCAAATTATGACCTCACTTCATCTCTACTAGAATTTTACCTACAAATCATCTTGCTGATGTTACAAAGGATCGAGCTGTGTTGAACTATTGCATTCAGAACATGAAGACAATAGACATTGGTGTGTTTATAGTTCATCACACTCGAAGTATTGCTAGTAGTGCTACTGTTGAAGGATTGGGATATCTTGCCCTGATTTTCACTTTATGTGAACAATCAGGATTTGAATCCCAGAGAAATGAAGAGAGATTACAACCTCAGAATCAGATTGGGAGGCACATGATTCAAAGAGTAGAATCATTTATTGAGTTTAGAAGTGGAAGAAGGGATAGGCCCTCTGCATCTGCTGCTGGGGCATCTACTTCTAGTTCTGCATCCTTGGAAGGTATTATGGACCAGCTCATGATTAAACAATATAAAACAGACTCTGTTGGGAGAGATAGATGCAAGCAATGCATATAATGATTGATATTGGCAGAGGAGAGTTCATCATGATATAGATTTTCAAAATGCTATGGTTAGACACTTAATGGGTGAACCTAATGTGAACTTTCTTGCTTGCCCCAGCTTTGTTCCCTATGCTCCCATTCGGGATGAAGATGAAGAAGCAAGAGAAGAAGAAGAAGAAGATGATGATGATGATGATGTTGGTGAGGAAGGAGATAAGGACTGATAGTTTAGTTTAAGTTTGATTTGATATTATGTGTTGTTTGTATATTTTTTTTGTACTGTGATGCACTTTTATTTGAGACTTATTGGTTGTATATTTTTTTGTACTGTGATAAAATTTTATTTGAGACTTATTGGATTTAAGATTTTTATGTTGTGTTGTGGACCTGTAATTTGTAATAGTAATAGTAGACTTTTTACTTTTCAGTTTTAGTTTTAGTATTTTCAGTTTGAGCATATTAAATGTTTAGTATTTTCAGTTTTAGTATTTCTGTTTTAATTCCCAGCAAATTCTTTAGAATATATTATATTTTATTTAATGCTTAAAATCCTACATGTAGTTTTACAGTTAGTACCTGCAGTATACAGAACCAATTTCATATTCAAAAATCCTCTACATGTTAGTTTTTATTTTAATTTGTATGCATTTTTTGTTTTCTTTCACCAACTAAAATTTTGTACTAAAATATTTTTTTAAAAAAATCATTTAAAATTTTAAATTTTCAACTAAAATTTTGTACTAAAATATTTTTAAAAAAAATCATTTAAAATTTTAAATTTGGGGGGAAAGAAAAATTCCTTTTGAAATGGAGAAAACTAAATTTTATTTGTCCTTAAGTAACTATATTTTTTTAAAAATTAATTTAACATGGCCTGGGATATCAAGATTAACTTTAAATGACTATACTTATGCTTATAAATATTATAATAAATTTAGGTAAATTTTTTTAATAATAAAAGTCAATTCTAAAGTTAAAGATATTTGGTATGATAGGATAAGACTATGTTTTTATATTTTAAGTAAAGGAAATTTGTATTTTTAAAGTATTAAGAATTTTATAGTTTCTTGTAAGAAAAGAGGAATGAGGCTTTATGAAAAATCATAAACTAGTATGACTTTATAAAGTAAAGAGAGGTGTGAATTTTTAACTTTAAGAAGAGGATAGTGAAGTTCAAAGCTATTAAAGACTATCCAAATATAGTAATCCTCACCTGAAAAAGAAAAAAAAAAGAAAAAAAAGAGGGATTAAAAAGATCCTAAAAGAAAAAAAAAAGGAGGAAGAAAAAGAAAATAAAAAAATGTGTAAGGAGAATCTTGAGGAGATGTCTAATTAAAAATTGGTTTCACTTGAATCAAATTAAGGAATGAGCTTTATTACACTTTCTAAACTTGTATCAAAGTATTAGTAGCATTCCTAGTAAAGTTTTCATGAAGTTTTTTTTCATATGAATGTTCTAAATGTCATTAGCATGACAAATTGCAATTATTCTTGAAATGATAGAGATTCAGAAATCTTAAAGTTGATTATTAGATAGTCCTAGACTTGGAGTTTGAACCTAAGTTATTAAAGGTTTTTCTTAATTTTTGTTATTATATTTATTGAACTAAAGTATAGAAGTGATAAGTTAATCTCTATCCTAAAGTCATATGCTTTTATGTAATAGAAGTTTCACTTGAGGGATTTTAATACATAAAAAAATATACTATTTTAAGTACCCTTTTTATGCCTATTTTTGGTGATATTGCACTTTAAAGAAAGGTATTTTTGTGTTTTTGTTGCATGTATATCATTTTTAGGCCTTTAGAGCAAAAATGACGAAAGGAGCAAAATTTGGAGCAACAACAACCAATTTTGGGGTTTGGCAAAAAATAGCCAATTTTGGGGTTTGGCGCAGCGCATGATGCGTCAGATCAGCACATGATGCGCCAGATGCAACTTTTTCAAATTAAAGTGGTTCAACATTAATTTTGTACAAATTTTCAAAGGGACACTTGTTCTAAACACCCCATTGAGTGATTCAATGCATCTAGACACTTTGGAAGGTTCTGATTTGAAGGAATTTGACTCTTGGATAAAAGAGGCACATCTTTTGAATTCAAAGGTTTGACTTTTGAATTTCGGAGGGAGTAGTGGGTGCTCTGGAGTGACAACCGGTATCCTCCCAGCTTAACCACAGAATTAGGGACCAAACTCTGGATTAGTCAATGTTCTTTATAGTGGTCAGAAGATGGTAGAGAATAGGATTGCTCCTATTTGGCATAAAACAATTTTCTTATATATATTTCAAATGATTTCAATTTCTTCGCAAGCCATATTTTTATTGTAAAGGGGAATGATGTTTATTTTCTCATACTTGAACTTTTCATCAACAAAAACCTTTGTTTTATTTCAACAATTTTACTTTTGAAAGTTTAGCATCTAGTTTCACTTAACTGTTGTAGCATACATCTGCATATTTAGTAGTATTTCACTTGAGTAATTTAAATTCAAACTTTGTACTTTACTTTGATTTTATTTTTATTTTTATTTAAGAATATAATATTAATAGCTAGCTTATATATATTTCCAGCTTCCCTGTGGAATCGATATCTAGGACTCCATTAGAGTCATGTATTACTTGAACGATACGTATACTTGCGTTATATGTAGAAGGGAATTGGGAGTTTAAAAGAGGTTTTAAAGATAAATTATTTTCATTAAAGTTACATTATTGTTTGTGTTACATTGCATATTTATTATTAATTTAATCTCAAGTTTCTGCGCATCACTTATCCAAGCCCATTGACCACAGAACGTGGGCAATCGTAAAAGCATATCTCACTGATACATATTCAAGGGTAACTGATCTCTCTCAATGTTCACCAGACCAAGACTCAAATCAAATTCATATAAACTATTGGTCGGTCATTTTACAAGGAAATCCATCGATCTTGACTCCCTTTCTTATTTCTTATTGGAGTTGAGAGGAAAGAATCGGATGAGACAGCTTTACCCTTCCTCCAGTGCTTAGAAGCCCCTGCTAAATTAGGGCTTTCTTCTGAATTTTCTCCTGGAACATCCAACAGTTGGCTCTCCCTTAGCCTGTACCTGTAGCAGCATCAGCTTGCTTTAGCTCTTTCTGACAGAAGGTTAAACTTGCCAAAGATGGTCGAGAGATCCCTTATGCTAAAAGATGCCTAGATGACCCTTTAATATCCATGGAAAAAAAGGGAAGGAGTCTCTTTGTCTCTTAAATAACTGACAATCACTGAAAGAGGTTTCCATTTAATTAGTATTAATTTTCCTGTAACTTTATGATACGCCCTGCAGCAATGTCAAATACTTAACACACCTTAATTTTAAGTGCGGAGGTTTCATACAAGTATATGTGGCATATCAGTAATATCATATTTTGAGTCTAGAATATCGATCCCACATAGAGTGAGGTAGTTAAACTCAAGAGAAGTTCTAGCCTACTAAAATCGATCTTACCTTGGAAGTAAAGTTGGATTCAAGTTGTGCTAACTAGTTCTACTAAATTATAAACTACTATTGAAGGTTTACTCCTATATAAACTACTAAATAAGAAATTCTACTAAATATATTTGAATTGGTGAAAATCAAGTTATAAAGCTACACTCCCTTGCAATGATATAAGTAGTGTGTAGGAAACTAAATACTTTAAATTATAATTTTGACTAGTGACAAATAAGAGCAGCTCTCTTCTTTACCCTTTCTTGAGTGCATAAAGAAGTTTGATTAAATTGGTTTAATTCCTTAAACCCCAATTTGAACCCATCAAAGATTATTTCCTTATCTATTTACATCTTCCTATAGTTTAGTTTTGCTTTATACCCTAGAGTTCAACGTGAATACTCTAATCGTTTTTCCATAGCTCTCTCGATTCATTATGGATCACAACACATTTTAACTACTCATTTGGCTAGAATGAAATATAAATGAAGCTTTGAAGAATACTAATCAAATTAATGAATGAAAACCAATTTTAAAAGCATCTTGATATTCCTACACAACCTAATTATTCACCATAAGAGAAAAGGTAAAAAAACTAATCACAAAGCATGGAGAAAACACCACAACACATCTTTGAAACAAAACAAATTCACTAGAATTGTGTTTAAAAACAATTACAATACAAAAGAGTACATAATACTTAGCCTTTTCTCTTTACAAAGTGCTGGAAATGACTCCCCAAAGGATCTCCCTGTCCTTATTGCATTGTTGAATGTCTTCCTTCCAATTTAACTCTATAATCTCACCAATACTCTCCAAATAGAAGCAAAAAATTACTTAGAATCTAACCCTAGACTTCACATAGACTCTTACTTTGACTCCTCTTAACTTTGGAAATGTTCCTCTTCTTCAAACTCTCCAAATCAGTCCCTATACCGTCTGCATAACTTCTCAAATCGTGTGAGAGTAACTGCTAAAAACTGCCCAGCAGTTGTCGGTGCCTAGGCGCCACTGGACTGATGCCTAGAAGTCAGTCTCTCTGTCTACTAATTCGAGTATTGGTACATAGGAACCCAAGAAGGCAGTGTCAAGGCACTTGGTAGGAGCACCTTGGCATCCAATGGCTAACGCCTAGGCACCACTCTCTTGAGTCACATTGCTCCATGTCACCTCCGGTTTGCTTCATTTCTTCTCCACTTCATTCCACTTCTACTACCTATTATTCCTATAATAAAAATAAGGAAATACCCTTCTTTAAAGTGCAATTCCTTTCATAAAAATGTGTAAAATATAAATGAAATTAAGCATGTTTTTCTACATATCAAAATCCCCTAAACTTAAATGTTACTTGTCCTCAAGTAATAGTAGAATTTTAAAACCAAATCTATTGATTTGAAAAAGTGGTTTTAATTAAAATTATTAACAACTTGGCATCAATAAAACTCGAAATATAAATTTAAATTAACTCTAGCAAATAAGTCTAGCCCTAGGGTAAAAGTAAACCTTTTATCTAACTAGGAAAACTTGATTTTCTATTCAATTCAAAAAGCAGTTAATATATGCTAACTAAGATAACTTAAATGGTGAAAAAATAAAATTTAAACTCACCATTTTAAAAAGAATTACAAATGCACATTGATTACATATAAGCTCGGGAATGTAATAATGCTTCAACTTTAAAAAGAATCTAGTGAAACTAATATTTAATTAAGCTTCTCCTCAAGCCTCTCCCCACTTAATATTTTTCTTTTGATCACTTTTTTTCTTACTTTAGGATGTGTATTTCAAACCTTAGCATTCATTTTAGGTGGATTAATATATCTGGATAGATTTTTAATGGTTTTGAATTCCACTATCAATTATCTAAAGTGATGCCTAACACACTCCTTCACTTTAATATGTAATAGTTGAAACTATAATTTGAATAGAGGCATATTTTTTATGAAATATATATCTAAGGATACATCGGCGCATAACTTTGTGCTAGGGCATCCCTTGGAAGCGACGCACTGTATAACCTGAATACAGTGAAAAGTGTTCAAGGGCCGCTACACTGGATAGTGTTAAATAAGCAAGGGTTCTCTTATTACTGGCGAATGCGGGTAAAGAAGTTAGTCCATGAAACTAATGAAACTAATATTAGGATAGGATCTGGGAATATTGGTACTCTTAATGGTAAATTAATGGAATTAGTTGATATTATGATTCATAGGAAAATTAATATCTTATGTATTCAAGAAACTAAATGGGTTGGAGAAAAGGCTAAAGAGATTGATAATTTAGGTTTTAAACTTTGTTATTCTGGTAAGAGTTGCACTCAAAATGGTGTAGGTGTAATTATTAATAAGAGTTTGAAAAATAATGTTGTAAATATTAATAAAGTTGGTGATAGAATTATAGCCCTTATGATTATCATTGATACTAAGATTTTTAATATTATAAGTGCTTATGCTCCTCAAGCAAGTTTAGATATAGGGTCTAAAGATAAATTTTGGAATGACTTAGAAGACTTAATACAAATGATACCTCTGGAAGAAAGAATTTTTATTAGAGGAGATTTAAATGGACATGTCAGTAGAGTGGTAGAAGACTTCAAATATACTCATGGTGGTTATGGTTTTAGAGTAACTAATGAACAAGGTAGAGCTACTTTAGGTTTTGCTTTAGCGTATGATTTTGTTATTACTAATATTTTATTCAAGAAAATAGATGAGCATCTTATTACTTATAAGAGTGGATCTAAGAAAACACAAATTGATTATTTTCTTATGAGAAGAAGAGATCATCGAGATTGTAAATATTGTAAGGTTATTCCAAGTGAGAATTTAAGTACCCAACATTGTTTATTAGTTCTAGATTTTAAGATGAAGAGTTGTAAAATAAATAATATTAGGACTCATCATTGTAGAATTAGATGGGGGAACCTAAAAGACACAAATAAAATTATTTTTATGAGTAAAATTCAAGATTTCAAAATTTGGGATGTTCATGAAGAAGCAAATGTTATGTAGGATAAAGTAACAAACACTATTGAACAAATAACAAAAGATATGCTTGGAGAATCAAAAAAAATAAAAAAAATAGTTTTTATAAATGAAAATAGTTGGTGGTGGAATAATAATGTGCAATAAAAGATAAAATATAAGAAGTTATGTTATAAAAATTGGTTTAAATGTAAAAGCTTAGAGAATTGAGAAAAGTATCAAATGGCCCGTAGAGAGTCTAAAAGAATAATCTGTGACGCTAAAAATTTTGCTTTTAATGATCTTTATAATAGAATAGATACTAAGGAAGGTGAAAATATATGTATAAACTAGCCAAACAAAGAGTAAAGATTTAGATTTAACTCAAGTAAAGTGTATTAAAGATGAAAATCAAAAAGTACTTTTTCTTAGAAAAAGATATTCAACATAGGTGGGTGAGTTATTTTGATACAATTTTTAATGAAGTTTCTAAAAATACGGTCGACCATAGTGAGCTTAATATCGTGAATAATAATAAAACGTTTCATTTTTACCGTCGTATTAGTAAAAAAGAAGTTGTGGAGGCTTTAAAGAAAACCAAGGGTGAAATGTCTGTAGGACTTGATGATATCCCAATTGAAGTGTGGGAATATTTAGGAGATTTGAGTGTTTCCTGGTTTACTAAACTCTTTAATATTATTTTAAAAACTAAAAAGATTCCTGAGGAGTGTAGGAAGAGTATTTTGGTCCCCATTTTTAAGAATAATGGGGATGCACAAG
>NW_018165390.1:179392-244218 GCF_001263595.1 Phalaenopsis equestris
TTACTTGTGTTCAAACTGAAGGAGGATTGACCAAATATTTTCCTATTTCTGTTGAATTACATCAGGGATCGGCTTTAAGCCCATATCTTTTTGCTTTAGTTATGGATGGTCTTACTGAACATCTACACAAGGATGTAACTTAGTGTATGCTTTTTGCTGATGATATCCTTCACGTGGATAAAAGGAGAGAAAAGGCACAGGAAAAAAATTGAATTATGGAGGTCTACATTGGAGTCTAAATGCCTTCATTTAAGTAGAACTCAAACAGAATACATGGAATTTAATTTTAGTAGTAGTAGCTCTAGTGATAGAAGTGTGACTTTAGGTGATCAAATTATTAAAATGTGTGAACATTTTAAATATCTTGGGTCTGTTGTTCAAAGCGATGGTGATATAGATGGGGATGTTAATAGTAGAATTGAAGTTGGTTGGTTGAAGTGGAGGAATGCTTCAGGCCTTTTGTGTGATAGAAACATACCACTTAGACTGAAAGGAAAATTTTATAAGATGGTGGTGAGACCTGCAATGCTGAATGTTGGCCTTTAAAAGAGAAGCATAACACTAATTTAAGTGTTGTCGAAATGATAACGATTAGGTGGATGAGTGGCTTTGCACTCAGAGACAAAATGCAAAATGAATATATCTGTGATAGGGTTGGTGTAGCTTCTTTGACGGACAAAATTAGAGAAATTTGTCTAGATGGTTTATGTCACATTAAACGCGACCATCTGATGATCTGATTAGGAGAGAAGATGTTTTAAATTAGATGTTTAGTAGATGTTTTAGATTTGAATTGTGTTAAGAAAGGCAGAGGTAGACCTAGGAAGACTTGGGCTTATTGTATAAAAATTGATCTTAATTTATTAGTGGGATTAAGGCTTTATTGTTGTTGTTTTTGTTGTTGTATATATCTAAGGATACCTAGTTAAACAATTGTATAACTCCTTGCAAAAATTAATAGTGGAACAATTTTCTTACATGTTAAACTGCAAGTTAACCTTACACTAGCTTGGCCTTATTTACATAGAATTTAAAATAAAGATACTATGTTTTTTCTTTTCTTAAAATTGCAATAATTTCAAATTCTTATAAAGATAATATATAAGGGGTTGGCGTCTCTCATAAAAGAGAGGAAGAAGAGTTTAGGAGGTTTTAGAAAGGGTTGAGTGTGCCTCTTCTAAGGGGCAAGTGTGTGTGTGGAGTGTTGGAGATTTTTTAGACTTTGGAAGAAGTGTAAAGGATTGTTATTTACTGTACAAGAATGGCGTGAATCTTCTATAAAGATAAGTCTTGAACTCTTTTTATATTTGTTCTGAATTGTTGTAATATAGTTGTATGTTTTCAATGTCATTTGCAATGAAGAATCCATGTGTTTTCTCAATTTATGGTGAGTAGTTTTATGTACTTTTTCTCCTTATGATGAGAATTAATTATGTGTACGATTAGAATGATTTGAAGATTTCATTTATTTCAAAATTATGATGGTAATTTCATCGGAACTTAATTTACTTTACAAACTGATCACTTGGAATGTTAAAGTTCTTTGCAAAACATAACAAACCGGGAGGGTTATGATTTCACCAACTGGTGAGTACCACATTAAACCTTGGATGAAGGGGATGCCACATCCCATGGGGTGCAAATAAATAGGGAGATAAGTTCTTATGAACGTAGAATTTGTGATTCTAGAGTGTCAGGCTAGAACCTTTATCAATTTGATCTTAGTTCAGAACACGAGTCCCTGGTAGGTCCTATAGAGAGGTCACAGTGGGTAATATGAAAGTGAGAGGCTATAATCTACTCAGCACTACAATACAATCAGAAACTTAAATGTAGACTTAAATTTAGATTAACCAATGTTCTTTATGCACTCGGGAGAGGGTAAAGAACATGTATGCTCCTAGTTGTCACAAACTACATTTTAACCTTTAAACATTAATTCCTACACTGATTATGATCTCATCGCAAGAGGAAAGGGGTTTTAAATATATAAAAACTTTCCAAAATTTATCCAGCCTATGTAGATTAGGTTTTTATTTAATTTTACCTTTAAAGTAAATTAGTGAATTTAGAAAAACCAAACTTTTCAAAATTTCCAAACTAAGGCCTGATCGTAGTATACTAAAGTTAGTGAATTTAGAAAAACCAAACTTTTCAAAATTTTCAAACTAAGGCCTGATCGTAGTATACTAAAATTAGCCTAAGGGATTTCTTACATTGCTTCTCTCTGGGATCGGCACTCAGTCTTAAAAGAAAACCCTATACTACTTGTTACAATACATGCACTTACGTAGTACCTCTAATGTGTGAATTATAAATAAATTTCTAAAATTCTACAACATATTTATTTTCCACATTAACCTTCATAATTAAATTGGGTCAATTTTTTTGTCATGGACTTAAATATCAACATAATTTCAGGTCAGATCATGTGTCTGGTGCCGCTATAGAAGATTGAAATTGAAGTGATTATACATATAATTACACACATATTCTAGGGGCATCAAGTTTTTGGCACCGTTGCGGGGAGGTTGTGGTAAGAACTTTAAAAGAATTTCAATTGAACATGTAAGACTTAGATTTGAAAATCGTAGTGTTATTATCTTATGTATTTTTGTGTGTTTATTTTAAAGAAAATCCAAAATACCAAAAATATTTATGATATTTGTCCTATTAGTTGAGTCTTTAGATTTGTATGTGTAGCTCAGAAGCTACAGACCTTGGATTTTACAATTCGGATCTAGAGAGAACTTTTAGGAGGATTATGAATCAGAAAAGACTCCATGAATTTAATGTAAAAAATTACATATCAACAAAATAATGAATATTCAGTTCTGGATTATAATTCTAGTCATTTCGATAAAGTAAATCCCAAGGGGTAGCGAATTTTTGAGAAGATATACTTAATATTTTAACTACTCAGGTTGCAGATATTGTGAGAAAGATAGATCAATATATTGGAAGTTATCCTCAAGGACCCTCATTTATTAAGAAAAATTCATTTGGACAATTGATCAAAACTAATTCTTTTGAAACTAGCAATGAGATATACAATCCTTATTCCGATTATTACTAGAATAACAATTTTGGAGGAGAAAATCATTCGAACTTTAACTAGAATAACAATTTTGGAGGAGAAAACAAATTGTGGGAAGATAATCAATTTAATCAAACATGTAATTGAAATAATCAAGGCTATTATAAGGATCAAATTTCTTTTC
Organism: Phalaenopsis equestris; assembly: GCF_001263595.1. Lineage (NCBI taxonomy): Eukaryota > Viridiplantae > Streptophyta > Magnoliopsida > Asparagales > Orchidaceae > Phalaenopsis > Phalaenopsis equestris. Next base: position 182,614 of record NW_018165390.1, read on the forward strand.
CTTATCAATTTAACTCCAACCCATAGAATGAGGACAAGAAGTTATTGTTAAAAGAGGTTGTTATTCAAATGAAGAGTCAGCTGGAGAGAATAAGGGCCGCAATAAAGAATATTGAAAACCAACTGGAGCATATTGTTAATTCAATTAATAATCATCCTTCAGAGATTTTACCTAGTGAGCCTAGACCCTAAGGAGAAGAATGGTGGGCAAGATAAATCTATTTAACCATGAAGTGGAAGAGAATTGGATGATATGGTCTCAAAGAACGAAAAGTTGATAAAAGAGGAAAAGAAGATTGAAAGACCAATAGAAGAAATTCCTAAGGAATTAGAAAAACCTATATCATAAACCAAGATAGATATAGAAAGACCACTTTCGCCATTTCCTCAGCCCCAAGGTGAAGAATTAGAAGATAACTTGAGATAGAAGAGTAATATAATAGAATTTGATCCAAAATTTGAATCATATAGAAAAAATCTGATCCAAAATTTAGGAAATCATGAATTATAATATAGAGATCCATTTCTTATAAATTTTAAGGATGATATTAATATACAAATTGAGAAAATCATTGGAAGAATATTGGATTTAGAAAGAAAAATAAGGAAAAATAATATGAATCAATCTGAAAAAAAAAAAAGCTGAAAGAAAAACTAAAATTTGAGGATTTGGTGGGAATCCCAGGATCTATAAAAGATTGAGAGATTGATAAAAAATTACTTAGATAGAAATTTGATTATGGAGGAACCCTTTATCGGGCTGGTGACGTTAAACCAAGCGCTTTATGGAAGACAACCGATAGTTATTAGTGTGGTTTTATTTAGATTGTTTTATTGTTATGATGTTTGGTATGAAATATTGCATGATATGAGACCTACATGTTGAATTGATGTGCAAAACCATAATTTTAATATGAGGTCGGGACGTGTTAATTAGACCTATGACGACAAAATTTAATGAAGATATGAACAAGCAGAAGAAAATTAAAAGCGATTTTAATGGTCGATATTATGCATCCATGTTAGAAATGTTTAAATGGAATTAATGGGTTGGAGGGGGTGAGTATATTGAATTTCTGGAATATCCTCAATATCAAATTTTCACTCAACCCACGGATGAAGATGGAGGAGATAATGATAGTGAGAGTGAGTAGGTGTTTATGTTTATATGTCGAACTCTGTTATGTAAGTAAGTTTGTTATTTGTGTGGATTGTTATATGTGTTGTAAGTGTGATGTTGTGATCGCGTTGTGAACTATTCTTTTATCTTTGTTTTTATGAAATGAATGTTAACGTTATTTGTGTTGGACAGACTTATCTTTATTTTATGTCTTATTTATTATATAGCACTTCCCTCTATTAAGAACTTAAAAATTATACATTTTTTGCATTTATACTTAGTACATATACTAAAGTTTATGCTTACTTTGTTCAATTTAATTTTTAGCATGTATTTATCAATTTCAAATTTTTCTTCCTGGCATATCTATCTATACTGATTGAAAATTATTTAAAAACTCAAGTTTGTGGAGGAAAACAAATAAATTTCAAAGTTAAACTTTACTTTTCCTGCAAAAAAAATACAAATAAATTTTATTTAAAAAATGATTTTTGTTATATGGAGTTATCTTAAGATTACTAAAATTTTAATTATAGAAATGCAATAAGATAAGTTAGTAGAAACTTTAGTAAGAAGCAAAAGTTAAGATGTTTAGTACAAAATATTAGGGAAATAATTTTACTATTTATAGTAGGAAAAAATGAATTTTTGAAAAATTAAGGATTATTAGAAAAATATTTTCTGAAGAATTTAGATTCTATTTAAAATTCTTTTTCTAATATTACATTTTAGTTAAGGATAAAACATAAGTTTTTAACTTTTGAAAAGGGATAGTGAAATTCAAAATCATTAAAGGTCTATCCAGATATAGTAATTAAAAAGGGGATAGTGAAATTCAAAATCATTAAAGGTCTATCCCAGATATAGTAATTAAAAAAGTAATTAAAAAGAAAAATAAAAGAGAAGAAAAAAGAAAAGAAAATTAAAATATGTGGGGAGAAGCTTGAGGATTAGGACCTAATTAAAAATTAATTTCACTTGAATCTTTTTTAGAAAGAATACTTAAGATTAAACCTAAACTTAATTTCAGAAAGTATTAGTAAAAATATTTTTAGAATTCATTAGAATTCATAAATTCTAAATTCTGAAATTAATATTTTTCTATGAATCCAAAGTTTGGAAAATTTTCAATTATTTTTGAATTGAATAGAAAATCAAGATTCCTAAATTTAATCCAAAATATTCTGATACTTTAGATATCATCTAAATTACCGAAAATTCTTCTAAGTTGGACTATAACATTTCAAGAACAAAATTTTGTTGTCATCTTAAAGAAACACAAACATAAATCAACATATTTTTAAAGTTATAGTGCACCTGAGAACAAGTAACATTTATGTTTGGGGGTATTAACATACCTAAAGAATTACCTACTTTTTTATATAAATTTCATGTTCATTTTTAATGATATTGCACTTTAAAGGAAAGTATTTTGCTTTTTTTTTGTTCCAAGTACAAGAAATAGAGTTTTGTAGGAAATAAAACAAAAATGATACAATTTGCAGTCAAATCGAGCAAGGATAAAAATTCTGACCTGATGCATTTTGATATGTCGTGCTAGGCTCAATCTCCTTTAAATTTATCACATATTTTTAAATGAAATTATACTTTAAAGAAAGGTTATTTTCATGTTTATCTTGTAGGTATAACACTTGGAGTCGTTTGAAGCAAAAACAGGGCGAAACAAAGCTAAACGGAGCGAAAGGGAGAAGCTGTCAGCAGGGTGGTGCCTAGTCGCCCAGAAGTGGTGCCTAAGCGCCAAAAAGTGGTGCCTAGAAGCCAGTCTCACCCAGAAAGTGGAGCCTAGGCACCACATTCTGGCGCGTAGGCGCCATAAACGGTTAAGGTTCAATTTGGGCGAATTCGGGCTATTTAGGGAGTTCTGAAATATTTCGGGCAACTATGCATGCCCCAAGGAGTTATGTAATGAATCTAGACATTTGAAAAGACACCTTTTGGCATTTCACATCTTTTAGAATGATGATGTGTGTCTCTTATAGTGAAAAGACGTGTCTCTTGGAGTGAAGAGGTGTGTCTCTTAAAATGAGGAGGCGTTTGGTTTCTCTTTAAAAAGGGGGGCACTGGCGTCTCTCATAAAAGAGAGGAAGAAGAGTTTAGTAGGAGTTTTAGAGAGGGTTAAGCGTGCCTCTTCTAAGAAGTGAGAGTGTGTGTGTGTGTGTGGAGTATTGGAGATTTTTGTGACTTTGGAATAAGTGTAAAGGATTGTTATTTGCTGTGCAAGGAGTGCGAGAATCTTCTGTAATGATAAAACATATACTCTTTTCATATTTACTCTAAATTATTGCAATATAGTTGTGTGCTTTCAATGTCATTTGAAATGGAGAATCCATTTATTTTCTTTATGCTTAATGAATAGTTTTCTTTACTCTCTCTTTGTGATGAGAATTAATTATGTGTAGGATTAGAATGATTTGAAGTCTTTTATTTCAAAATTGTGATGATAGATTCACTAGATCTTAATTTACTTTACAAACTGATAACTTGTAATATTAAAATTCGTTGCAAAACATAATGACCCGGGAGGGCTATGATTTCACCAACTAGTAAGTACCACACTAAAATTTGGATGAAGGGGATGCCACGTTCAAGAGCGAGTGCAAATAGATAGGGAGATAAGTTTTGATGGGTGTAGAATTGATGATTCTAGAGTGAAAAACTAGAGCCTTTATCAATTTGGTCTTAGTTCATAATCTAAGTCCCTGGTAAGTCTTATAGAGATGACACAATCGGTAATCTGGAAGTGTGAGACTATAGTCTACTCAGCACTACTATACAATCAAGAACTTAACTTTAGGTTAATCAATGTTCTTTATGTACTCAGGAGAGGGTAAGGAATATGCATGCTCCTATTTGTCACAAAATTACATTTTAACCTTTAAACATTCAATTCCTACACTGATTATAATCTCATGGCAAGGGAAAAGAGATTTTAAATATATAAACACTTTCCAAAATTTATCCAGCCTCTGTAGATTAGGTTTTTATTTAATTTTAATTTTAAAGTAAATTTGTGAATCTAGAAAAATCAAATTTTTTTGAAAATTCTAAACTAAGGCCTGATCGTAGTGGACTAGAGTTAGCCTAAGGGATTTCTTACCTCGCTTTTACGTGGGATTGACACTCTGGACTTAAAAGAATATCCTATACTATTTGTAACAATACGTGCACTTGTGAGTGGACTAGAGTTAGCCTAAGGGATTTCTTACCTCACTTTTACGTGGGATTGACACTCTGGTCTTAAAAGAATACCCTATACTATTTGTAACGATACGTGCACTTGTTTAGTACCCATAATGTGTGAACTATAATTTAAAGTCTAAAATTCTACAGCATATTCCTTTTGCACATTAGCCGTCATAACTAAATTGTGTCAAGTTTTTGGCCATGGACTTAAATATCTACGTAATTGCCGGTCGGAACATGTAATTGGTGCCTCCGCAAGAGATTGAAATTGAAGTAATTATACAAGTATTTACACACACAATTTAGGGGGCATCATTGAGATCAACACTGCCATTAGCATGCGAAGAACAACAAAATTGGTGGAATGCGCAAAGTGTAAAGGGATTGTGCAGAGTTGTGATGAGATGACTAGGATAAATGTTATTTTTAATTTTATTTTAGTGGCAATTACATACATAATACTCAAAACCTTAAATTTACAAGTTCGGCATTATAATCTTTTTTTTTTTTCGAATTCTCAATGATTTGATTGTGATACATTTAAATGCATTGATTTGGAAGTTAAAAAAAAAAAAAAACATACGAGTGCTTTATTTTAATAATTGTTTGACTATTATATGTAAAAATGGTAAATATTAAATTTTAAATATTAAAATTTCAATATTTTGAATGCTTTGAACCCAATCTTATATGAAGTTAATTTTAGCTGACAAAGCCTCATTTTAAACTATATCATAAGTTCTTAAGCTAAAAAGAAAAAAAAATGGTATTTACGCATACCACTAAGTTATATATTTATATATCTAGCACCTAAACACTAATATTTTAAGGAAAAACAAAACCGGAGCACAATGGCATCCTATATATTCCGGTTCTCTCTGTGAACCCTAATCTCTCATTTCTCGTTTTAGCAGGTGCACCGAGCAACGCGGCGGCTTCTCCTTTTTCATGTTTTCTGCATCTTTGTTTTTATTCGTCTTGTACGCTCTCGCTTCTAATGTTCTTCATCATCCCAGCACACAAATAGCTATTTACTCACTTCGTTTGCCAGTTTTATATATGCCATGGCATTTGCTATGATGAAGTTGCTTGAATTTTCTATGTCTGGACTGCTGAGATCCGTCAGTGATTGCCATGTAAGCTTCTTCTGAGCTATCATTAACATATTAGTGATTGATTCGCCATTCTGAGAGTTGTTGTCCTTTCAGTGTTCGGTTGATGCGAGTAATTTACTTCTCGCTCTTTCTATGCTGGTTTCCATGCACCAATTACCCTCACTTTAATAATGTTTTTTTTTTAATTTTATTTTGGGTAGATATGAAGGTGCAAAGAGAGAAATGGTTGGCTTACCAGCTCAGTACAATATTTCTTCTTTGGTACTGGGTCAAATGGTCCTACCGATATTCTCTATTTTTTTTGTTTTTCTTTCGGAGCAATTATGGGTTCTATAATAATTATTGTTTGAAATAATTTAGGAAGCATGTTTTCTACTAATTACAGATATAGAGCCCTTCTGACTCACTTGAATTGCTATGCGATATCAAGCATTAATCATTCCTCTCTGACAAATTTGAGTTTTTTTTTTTTTTTTTCAACCAAGGTGCTGCGGTTTTCTGCTTAGTGCAGGGGATTTTAACTTAGCTTTTTTTTCATTATATTAATTTTACTGATCAAGCAATGTTTGGTTGAGTTCTCTGTAAAGTTAAGAGATTATTTCCTGTGTTTCTTTTGAAGTAAAATTTAGTCAATAAAATTTGACAGCAATAACTGATAGTCAACCAGCAGGCTATGTATGCCTCTTGTGGAGATGCATGCGGTGTCCAATCCTGACTGTCAGAATGTATTTCGGTGGGTCTCTCTTAAAATATTTTTTTTGAAAAAAAAACCGAAATACATCCTGACCGTAGAATATTGTATAATAATACATACGGTCAGAATGTATTTCGGCCTACCCCAAGTAATAGGATTAAGTCTTTGTTGTTATTGTATATTAATCATATCTTATATCTAGTTGTAAAGAATACACTACATGAATGTGTGGTTTTTTAAAGTATGTGGGAAGTGTAGACATTCCACTTTGAGGTGCAGCAATCTAAAGTATGTGTGGAAAAGGAGAATATTGTGAAAAAAAAATTATCTGTTTGGATATGCTAAATAGATGAAACTCTAGTTATTTGTGTTCGAAATTACAATTTAGTTTCAGGAGGTTTTTGAAAGGTATGAGGATGAAGATGGAATGTAGGCATCTGTTCATGTGCAGCTTTAATCATGACTTGTTCTCTTTCACATGATACAAAGTCTAAGTCTTCTTATTTATCACATCTTCATTTTATCACAAGTTATAATTAAGTTTCAAGACTTGACAATTCATCTTATTCTTCTCGTGTCCAAATCTTATGATGTAACAATAGAAGCTTATTATTATTATTTATTTTAAATGTACTAGAGTTCCTCTAATCAATCAAAATTAGATTGGTATGTTGAAGGTCATGTTGATTTTCATGATGTTTTTACCATAGAATTTTGTTACTAGGTTCAAAGTGATTTCAAGTAATTAGAAAGTTCTTTTTCAAACTAGTTAAATTTGTTTCTACTAATATTTATGTTAACGGGTGCATCTGGTACTTATTTATTTTTTATTGATTTGTTTGCTCTTTCAAGCCAATGATTGTAGAAGGTTTGTTATGTGCTCAAGATTGCGATCAAGGATAATAAAAATAACACAATTCAAAATTCTTATGTCAGTACTGCTGTCATTTCAACTTGTGTCAGAACAGCTCTATCGACTCATGTAAGATGGCAAGATCATAGCATTTCATGCTCAGCGAATCCTGACACCATATAATCCTATTGTTGATATTCCCTCGTTCTTTCTATATATGTCTATATAGTTGCTATATTAGGATGAAGCGATGAACGGATAATTCATTAGCTGTTATATTTCTTCTAATTGTCTCTCTAGTTTTCCTCATTTCTGTTTTCTCGTTTTCTCGTGAAACTTAGGTTGCATTGGTATTAAAGATATTTAGCCTCACAGCACTCACTTCTTCTATACTACCTTAACTATTAATTCCCTTAAACAGAGTTAAGCTCGGATGAATTTTGTAGCGTCATCCATTAATAATGCTCCTGGGAACATCAAAGACATTGTGCTCAGGTCTCAACCCACACTTATTCCTCCTAGACTGAAATTTCTAATTTAGCGCTATCAAATCCTCAAATTATTCGGTATGAATGTGTTTGAAGTTCAGCTATTAACCCCTCAAAACTTATTCAGAATGATGACCAAAGCTATTGTTTTAATCCATAATATAACTTGTAGAGCTTATATATCAAAATCTCGCAGATCTAATCCCCTTTATTACCATACAAATTGCATCTTGAAACCTATTCTGATTTTTGAATCACCTTAGACAGCAGATTTCAATCATAAAGTCAATCCAGAGTCTTAAAAAGTGAGATAAACAATATCTCAATGCTAATAAATCCATGAATTAATACCTTGCAAATACCAAGGCCAAGGTTGATAGTATCATAGCAGTTAGAGCTTCCATTGATTTGAGGATATCATTTTGTATACATTCAATTGTCTGCTCCCGTTGATATATCAAGCTTTAAAAATAGCCATACAAATTATGCTCGATCTAATTAGTTATGATGACTTGTATTATCTCTTTTGCATTGAGGAAACAATTCTTACAATGAAGCTACTCGAAAACCTTAAAACATTAAAATCTCCTTAAACAACTTTAGTTTATCTCCACCTATTGTAAACAAAGGCAGAAGTGAGAACCAGTGAACAGAGCTACAGGAAATGACAGAATATGACTAATGCTAGAGAGCATAAAGATAAGTAATGCCATTGAGCTTTTTTCATTAACCCATGTTATACTTAGGAGGTAGTATATAAAAGAGAAGTAGAAGGTTCTAGCAACATATCTTTTACGAACCGAATTAGTTATGATATTGTCTGCATTCCATCCTTGGGACCATTAGGAGTAATGATTGCTGAAGATGGTGTAGTGGCACTAATACCATCCTGCAAGCGGATGGGTTGTGGAAGAACGGTCGGCTTGGTGTGAGTTGATGAAATTTGCGTTTAGATAAGGGTTTAGTATGAATCTCTGCTGGTTGATCTTAAGAATGAATATATTTGATCCATAGTTGGTTCGAGTAAATGTGATCAAGGATAAAATGATGGTCGATCTCTATATGCTTCATGTTCATGGAAGATAGGATTGTTTGCGATAAAGTCCTTTTGGTTGATTGAAAGGAATACCAAATTCTTGAATTAGTCGTCTAAGCCATATGATGTCTACAGTTGCGGTATCGAGTGCCCTATAATTTGCCTTCATCGAGGAGTGTGCCATTGTAGATTGTTTATGTCATGGTCCAAGATATCAAAGTATCACCCAGAAAAGAGTGCATGTGTGGTAGATTTGCGATCCAGTTGGTCATCAGCTCGATTAGCATCAACATATGAGTGTAGATGACAGTTTTCTTGTTGAACTTCTAGCCCAAAGTGACTTGTGTCTTTTAGATATCTAAGGAGATGCGTGAGGGATTTGTAGTGATTTGTTGTGAGTGAGTGCATGTGTTGACATAGCCAGTTAACAACATATGCGATATCCGATTGAGTCAATGTAAGATTTTGGAGAGAGCCTATTTATTGGCGATAAAGAGTAGGATTACGAAATGGTATAGCTGATTTCGAAGAGGTCTTGTGGTTGACATTAATGTGCTGAGTGGTTTGCACTCTTTCATGCTTGCATTCAAAAGAATTTGTAGTGTGTACATAAATCGAGTAAGATGTTACATGTTTGCTAATTTGTGAGCTTGAATTCCAAGGAAGCAGCCAATGTCACCAAGATGTTTGAGTTAGAAGGTAGCTGCGAGAGTTGTAATTAAGGTTGAAATCACACTAGAATCATTGCTTGTAATCAGAATATCATTCACTTAGATAAGAACAGAAATTCGAGCTGCATTCTGATTGTAGAGAAGAAGGGAGGGATCAACCTTGCTGAATACAAATCCTTTATTTCAAAAGAAATTTGAGAAAGTAATAAACAATTGTTTGGGAGTTTGTTTTAATCAATAGAGAAGTTTTTGTAGTAAGCAAACATGATTTGGAAATTATGGATCTTGAAATCATGTAAATTTTCAAATTGAGCCTGACGTAAAAAACACATTGGAGATGTCAAATTAAAGGATGGGCCAATTGTGATGAAGGACAACTGTGATGAGGATATGAATTGTAGGGTGTTTGGCCAAGGGACTAAACATTTCATGGTAGTTTATCCCAAATTCTTGCTTGTGACCTTGGGCAATGAGACTGGTTTTATATTGTATGGCTTCACCAAGTGAGTTTAGTTTTGTTGTAAAGGTCTATTGAGAACCAAGTATAGGTTGATTAGTAGGAGCTGGAACTAATTTCCATGTTCCTTGTCGCTGAAGTGCAGCTATTTCTTCTGCCATGACATGCCACCATTGTGGTAGTTTGGATGCTTGAGTGAAGCGAGTTGGATCAGGTGGCTATTGAATGTGGTGAATAAGATTCAATTTTTGGTTGGATTTTAGGTGATCGGTTTTCATCCTAGTTATCAATGGATGATTTGGTTGAGGTTGGAGAGGGGATGGTGGTGTGGAGTCCATAGTAGAAAGAGGTTGATTATTGGGTATGAGAGGGAGCAAGAGAGGTAAGGTAGGAGTTGAGGTTGAACAAGTTGTAAGAGTGTTGAGGGTTGTAGGAAATAGGATGGTATGTGGGCTGAAGTGGAGGATTGATTTTGTTGTCGTGAAGTTGAGTTGTAAAGAAAAGGAATAGTATATTCATCAAACACCATATGTCATGAAATGTTGATTTTATTTGTAGTAGGATTGTAGCATTTGTAGCCCTAATGTTGTAGAGAATAGCCAAAAAAGATGTATTGGATTGACCAGGGTTCAAGTTTGTGGTTGGTTTGAGGTTTACTCCATGGTTAACAAATATCCAAATACTCGAGTGTGGGTGTATTTGAAAATTTATGGTTGGTGGTTCTAGTATGCATTCGATTTATGCGATGAACCGCCATTAAAGGTGCATCGGTCCAAAATTTATATGGGGTAGAAGCTTGATGTATAAGAGCACGAGTGGTCTCCATAAGATGTCTATGTTTGAGTTCCACCACTCTGTTCTGTTTGGTGTGTACAGACAATAGTATTGCTAAAGAATGCCTTTTGTAATGAGAAATTGATTTAAGGTATGATTATTATTTTTGCCATTGCTGCCAGATTGAAAAATTTTTATATTAGCATTGAATTGAGTTTGTAAAAAAGTAATGAAGTTTTAAGTAATCATTGGTATTTGAGATTTGGAGTGCATAAAAAAGACCCAACAAAAACGAGAGAAGTCGTGCACAAATGTTACATAATATGTGTAACCTTGATAAGAAGAAATTGGAGAGGGACCCCATGCATCACTATGTATGAGCTTTAATAGTTTGTAGTTGTCTTATAAACGATAAAAGGGTTGTTTATAGCTTTTAGTAATATTGCAAATGGTACAAAAGTAGGAGTAGATGGAATATTTAGTGATTGACGCATGAAGATTGCGGTGACTATGTCCGGATGAGGATGACCCAGCCTTTCATGCCATAACTCGGAGTATTGTGCTTTGGAGATTGACGCAGTGAATGCTTATGGTGTGATGGTGGAAGATGGGATGGATTAGAGATCGTTAGAGTTGGTTCCCTGAAGAACATTTGGTGAGTTTGCAGATCAAAGATAAGGAATCCAGATGAGTGAAAAGAGACAATAATGTTGTCTTTCGTTACTTGATGAATAGATTGTATGTTGTGAGATAGAAGGGGTGTATGATGAATTTGAGTAAGTTTAAGCTTATGGTGTGGGAGTAGGAAGGATTCCATCACCGATGTGCTGAATCGAAACTGATTGTCCATTGTCAACTATGACTTGTTCGGCGCAATAGTAAGGAACTGTTGTTTGTAACTGATTGACATCTAATGTGAAGTGTGTCAGTGCTCCTAAATCAAGGAGGATGTTCCAATTTTTGGATGTGGTTGCAAGGGCTTGAGGAGATATAGTGGGTATATTCCAGATATGTGCGTTGCCAACATATGGATGCCGAGTGTCCCGATTTATTGCAGATTTGACAGATTATTGATCTATTGGATTTCTTACCATCCTTAGATCCATATGAAGATGCTCCACGAGGGTTCATATTGAAGTTTCAACCTCGCCCCTAGGAGGTTGTGCATGCCATTTGAGTTTGTATTGAAGTTGCTTGTTTGATATTTTTTGTTTGTAGATTAACTTTCTCGCTGCATGGCAAGGAGTAGGGATCTTCAAGTGCTATGGGTTGAAGCATAGTACGAATGGAAGTCTTGAACGCATTCTAGATTGGTGGAAGCCCATTGAGGATTTAGGGCTTAACATCCTTGTGGTCTAGATGAGATCCAGTCACATGTATCTAATCCACTATGTTTTGAATATTGGAGAGAGATTGTTGCATTTTATTAATTATGATGTGATGCAACTCGATCTTCAACAGTATTGCACCTAACTCAGTCTGGTAAGAACCCTCTACTAACTCATAGTCTACATAGAAAATTTCAATTGAGAAATCTTCGATCATCGTCTTATTATCGTGGTATTATGGCAACTTGTACTGACTATGGCATTCATTTTATCAAAGCAAATATGTTGTTGATACAACTAAGGCTCTGTTTGGGATAGCTTATCCGCTGCGGCGGCGTTTTGAAAATGATGTCTCATCGTTTAGAAATTATTTTGAGCAGCTTATCCAAAAATGCATATGGTTTTTTACACTAAACGCGGAATGCGGGTCGCACCCTGCGGTCGCGTTTCTAGATAAGTGACTTATTTGGATAAGCACAAGCTGCACCAAACGCACCCACCCAATGACACAAACATCAGATGTTGAACTACCGTATTCCACAATTTAACCTTCTTCGTCATTACTGCTGCCAATATTACCTGATCATAAGTCATCAGCAACTCATAAAAGATGGCTAAAGCACAACTATTCACGCTCGGCAATCCTGATAACATAGAATCCTATTGCTCATATTTTCTCCCTCTTTCATCAATGTATCTATAGTTACTTGATTGGGATGAAGCAATGAATAGATAAAACATTACAATTCATTAGTTATAACATAAAATTTCTATTGAAATGAGCAATCAATGGATGGCTATTTATCATAGAAATAAATAATTTATATTTAATTATTCAAAAAATAAAATAAAATCTTAAATGAATCAATGGATTTATATTATTGTGAAATTGTTTGATACATTGATATTTTTTAAAATTATGTTCAATTAGATATAACTTTCAAAAGATTTTTTATTGAAGTCACGTTATTTTTTTTTATCATATGTTCTCTAAATTCTATTATAAATTAAAGCAAAACACTCATTAAAGTGTAACTAAAATTATGATTAAAATTTATTATAATTTTAAATCATTATGTGTTAGCCTTCTATTGATCTTTATTTATTTATTTTTAATTAGTCTTGATATTTTAAGGAGTTTTGACTCGCAAAAACTAATTTTTGTAAGTCAAAAATTATAGCACAAGTCGGGGTTCGTATAATAGCCTCAGGACACCTTATATATATATATAAGGAATGTCCTGAAGCTATTATACGAGCCCCGATCACCCCCGATACACCTAACAATTTGAGTACTAAACCCTCCGATGGGAGGAATAGAACCCCGACTTGAGAAAACTTACAACTGACAAACAGATACTCGACCAACTGATCTGAGTACGCGATGCATGTATAAATATATATGCCTCCAACCAATTTCATGTGTCTATCCACTTGATTGATCTGCATACCTGCGGGATCAAACCTCAGGCCTCAAGGGACTTAGAAATGACATATCAGACGTCAATTAAAAAGTCTAACAACACGACACCCATGTGCACACACACAGATATATATATATATATATTGTGCTATATATATATGAATAAACATAGCTCGTGTGATTCTGTCTTTTATTGCACATAAAGGATGTTTGTTTAGATCCGACACCCTATATCTATTTGTCTAATTAATTTAAACTAGTTAAGTTTGAGCCGAATTCGAATCGAACATGAACAAGAAAATATGAATCAAGAAGCCAAACACAAGTACACTGTTCACAAATAGTTCGAACACGAGACGATTTCAATCGAGTTGAGAACGAACAAAAGTTGAGCTTGCTAGTTCAACTCGTTTAGAGCCCAAATTCTCCTAGCATCTCATACTCTCAACATTGAATTATTTGAATAGGAAACATTTATTTATTTATTTTTAATTAGTCTTGATATTTTAAGGAGTTTTGACTCGCAAAAACTAATTTTTGCTCACAAGGTCTGCTGACGTTAAGTAAAAGTGAGTCATATAACAGTATGGTCTTCATAAGAAATAAGATCTCGCACAATATCCAATAAATTTTGTTTTAGTTCATTAGATATATATAATTATTTCAAGTCAAAATGAGCCCAATAAATTTTGTTTTAGTTCATTAGATATATATATATATATATATATTATTATTATTTCAAGTCAAAATGAGTAGAATGAGCGAATTTTTTGTTTGTGTTTGGTCTTTTTATATATCAAGCACAAAAAAATTTATTTATGTTTGGCTCGTTTGATTCGCCAACAAATTGAACAAGAACTATTCAACGAGTTGAACAAGAGTTGATTGTGAAAAAAGAGTTGTTTAGATAGCCCCACTTAAAATGGAGTCCAATTTGGGCACATAGTAGCTCATTTAAAAGGTTTTGATTATCTAGATGCATTCTTGAAGTCTGTTTTGTAAAACAATATGCATAAAAGTTCACCATGCAAAATTCCACATAAAAAGTGGTAGCAAGTGTAGCTCATAGTATGAAGTTTCAAGCTCTATAATGATATATAGAGAAAATAGTGATTTAGATCATAAAACAATTATGTCGGATTATTCCCTTATCTAGCTGTTCGATCTAACTTTTAGTTTTGATTGAAGTTAATCATATTTGCTTTCCATATTGTGTGATTTGTTTTAAATTTATCATAGATATTTGAGGTGAATGAGGAGTTCACAAGAAGTAAGATCAACAATGATCTCCTGCAACTAGTCACTTCAATGAGTGATTACTTTATTTTATATATATGTAAATATATTTTTGAAGGAATGACTAGAGGCTATTATCCAAGCCCTCAACAACCCCTAATATGCCAAACAATTCGGGTACCACCTCTTTAAGGTCAACTGTGTCAGAGTGGATTCAAACCCCCGACACGAGCGGCCTTACATCGTAGATGTAAACCAACATGTCGGGATACGCGGCACACATATTTTTTTTTTAGCAGAGCAACACCAGCCACCACTATCTTCACATTATTATTATTATTATTATTATTATTATGTATATATATCTATAACCAAAAACTACCTGTATATACCTACCATTTGCACCTATATAAATCTAGCAGATTCTTTATTCAAAAATATTACAAGCACTATTATAGGAGAAACCCAATGTATGTGTGTGTGCGCGTGTGCGTGTGATGTATATGTAGATATGTATATGTAGATATTTGTAGATATGTATATGTGTATATGTGTATATGTGGTTATTAGTACGTGACTAGGCTATTGGGCGGATTGTAGTATACCCTATTTGACAAGAGATCCAATATTCAAGGGGTGTTTAGTGATGAGAATCATAGGTCTCCAGAGTCTTGGAGACTCCTATGAGGTGATTTGTGATATTAGGACGAGAGTTGGGCTGGTGCCCTCTTTCAGTTTGATGGGTCTCAGCCTTTGATTTGGGCAACCTTCATTAGGTCCCCTCTGAGTATTGCTCTAAGAGGGTTTCAGCTGGTCAACCCAGTTATTTGGTCTTCTATTGATGTGATGTGGCTTTTGATCTCCCTTCGAAGAGCCATCAAAAACAGTACGTTTATCTTTTAGTTCATTAAATTTCCTTGAGATTAGTGCTGGTGCATTATGGCATACATTAATATACATTAATAATGCTATCGAACCTTATATAAACATATTTTAAAGTTTAAATCATATATATATGTATATATATATATATGCATATGTAGATACATATGTATGTATATATACATATGTATGTACATATATATCTATATATATACGTATATTTACAAATGTATGGATGTATGTATGTATGGATGTATGTATATGTGTATGTATGTATGTATGTATGTATGTATGTATGTATGTATGTATGTATGCATGTATGTATTGCATGTATGTATGTATGTATGCATGCATGCGTGTGTGTGTTATAATAATAATAATAAAACTCTAGTATTTCTTGTTTGAAATACTAGAGTTTTATTATTATTATAATAACACACACACACGTTTGTGTGTGTGTGTGTGTGTGTGTGTGTGTGTAAAATAATAATAATAATAATAAAACTCTAGTATTTCTTGTTTTAGTGCTCATTTATTTCTATTTTCTCATATTTTTGTAGGTTTTTTTTTGTATCCTTAGCTCACTAAAATCAAGCCCTAAATAACATGAGACTGACATTCAAACATTTCATATAACAAGATTTAGGCTTGTTATCTTAAACTTAAGGACCTTAAAAGCTCTAAAAAAATCTCTTAAACTTATAAAATTTTTCATTAACTCTCATTTACCATTAGAAGGTTTTTTAATGTTACGAATGCATGAAATTTGTGTATTAAAATTCAGGATCCAGCTTAATGCATTCAGGCAGACTAGATTTCCACAAGACCTAATCACAAGTAAAATTGGGATAACTCATCTCAAAAAATTCAAAATTTTTGAATAATTACATCATATAACAAAAACCATAACCATAACTTACGAATTTATTTTAATGCTCGGAGTTTCCCAAGTTTTCCTTAGTTTTGATGTTCATTTAAGTGTTATGGCGTTACTCTAAGAAAGTGTCTAGATCATTCACTAAAATGCATAAAAATTTAACTCTACCTAAATTGTAACTCCTCAAAGCCCTCTTACACCATCTTTGGCCTCTTAAAAAGGGCTTTCACTCATGTTTGGTCACTCTAAGTTTTCTAACATTTAAACACATCAAATTTAATATCAGGGCCAAAAGTACAACTATGTAGTGATTTTTTTTTGTCCAAGTGAAGTTTTGGCAAGTTTATGAATCTTATGGCTCTTTTGCGAGGTCACAAAATTCTTACATTAGCTTCTTATAACCCTGTGGATGTTTTTTTCTTGGAACCTCAAGGGATCGTAAGCTTTTATCTTTAATACCATATTTGAAAATTCACTTCATATCCATCTACACCTTTTTCAATTTTCTAAGAAATTTCTTAATCTCTTCCATGAAAGGAAGGGGCTACAAGTTTTCATAAGTACAAATTAATTCAACTCTACAAAATAGAGTTCTTTAGAGTAGAGTAGAATTGATATGGCACCTGATGATAACCATATGAGAAAAAAGGACCAATCACAATGGCCCCGTCTAAGGAAAATGAAGCCGATCAAAGAGATCAAATAATCAAGAGCAGAATAAAGTCCTTAGAAAATTTTATAGTGTTTTATATTGTATGAATGTAATTGAAAGTTTATGTGTTTGTATTATGTGTTTATATATATTTATAGTAGTTTGGGAATTTGAATTCTAATTTTCAAGCCCATGAAAATTTGGAATTTAGAATTTCAATTATCATGGATAATGATTTAAAAGTAACAAAAATTGATTAATTATTATAAATATTATTCTAATAATAGATTTTTCACTTAGAGTGTCTAGCCATGACTCCTTTGGAACATGGTAATAGGTGATTTTACATGTGTAACTACCTTGCCTTCCCATCCACACACTTGGTCAACCCTCTTATCTTTCCTTTTTTTGTATTTTTTTTTATTATCTTATTTTAAGGTTGATGGGCTAAAATGGTGTATATAAATGCTTATGTCGTATAAATAATATATAATAAGTAGAATATTGATCCTATAACAAGATCATGTTTTATTATCTTAGACTTTAGAAGACCTAAAAACCTTTAAAAAATCCTCATAAAATCCAATACTTTTTTTATAAACCATCCTTAATCAGGTGCAAGTTTTTTTTTTTCTTTTATGTTTTGTATGTATTAAATATGTCCAATAAATCTGAAATAAAATCTACTTCATTCAATTAGACAAGATTTTCACATGATCTAATCAGTATTAAAATTTGAAAAAATCTATCAAAAAATTTTTAAATAAATTTGAACCCTTCCTGATCAAAACTAGTCTTATAACCCTAACATTTTCATTTTGCTTCAAGACCTAGATTTTCATAGAGTATCCTTACAATAGTTTCATAGTTCATTTGGGTGTTCTCGGTTGGACTATATAGTCTCCTATATCATTCATTAAAGTGCACTAAACATTAACTCCACTTCAAATTAAGTCCCTCCATACCTTATCCCACCTTCCTAGTCCTCTTAAAAAGGGTTTTCAATTTTATTTGAACAGTCCAAGCGTTTTAACTTTTCTAACTACTTCACATATAAGAAAGAATTTTATTTTTCTTTAGCTTATTGTATGTAGAGATCATTGTTCACCAAACTAAACAAACAACTCATCCAACATAATAATTTCTTTAATTGGTCATATGGTAATGCAAAGTTGTTCATTTATTAATAAACATAAATATAATATATATTTTTTGGAAAATTAAAAATAAATTAAAGTAAATATCTTTCAAGAGTTAATGAATTAATGTACTTCTCCTTTAATTATCTAGTCATATCGTAAGAATATTTAATTACTAAAACCAAGCTATGTTTCCAATACCGACTTCTATTTTCTATGCTATGGGGTCATTTATTAATTCTCACATCCAAAAATTAGAAGCATGCAATTTCTCCTCATCAAATGAGCTAAGATAATGAATGGTTCTTAATTATGCATATTTTCTATTAAAATTTTGAAATCCTTAATCAAATAATTCTTACTCCTTTGCCTCCTTCCATAATCTACTAACATAGCATCATTATTATTTGTACAATTATAAGAGATGAGCTAACATATCCTACCTTATTAATCTCCTCATTTTTACATGTATTAACAAGAGATTATTCAGACATCCCCCATCTCCTCCAACCCCTCTAATTTTCTCATTTCATCCTTTTCCACCTCATCCTGAGCCTCAATAAAATTAATGGCTGAGGCAACAACGAACACCTCTTCATTCTCTTCTTTCTTACCTTCTCATATGTATAAAATTTAAAATAAGATTTGTTGGGTTGTTCTGTCATGTCATTTTTTTGACACTGCTTGTTTATATGTAACTTGAGCAGAATAATGTCTCTATAAATATGAATAAAGCAAAAATTTATATACATAATAAAATAATCAATAATAAAAAATACTAAAAAAAATAAAACAAATACTATTCAAACTATATTTCTAATTCTATAAGCAAATTTCCCTTTATTTTTTTCAGCTTAGATCGAAGCAAAATTAAAGGTAAAATATTTCTGATATTAGCATCAATCCTTAACCATGATTTAGTTTATGTGAAATTTAAAAAATTACTTATCATCAGTCATAAGATTTCATAGAAAGAAGAGAGAGAGAGAGAATGTATTTATAAGAATAGCATCAGTCATAAGATTTCATAGAAAGAAGAGAGAGAATGTATTTATAAGAATAATAATATTATTCTCATTTCCTTTCAACAATTATAATTTTTACATGATTAGGAATTCAGATAATTAAATGAAAACAATATAACAAAATTATTAAAAATTTTAAATTTTATTAACTTAAATTAGAAAAATCAACCAAATGTTTTAAGAATTCTAAATCTATTGAATTAAAATCAAACCAAAATCTTGAATCCAAGGTAAAACCACCCAAACTTAAAAAGCTAGCATACAAGAAATAAACACTAAAAATTAATTACTCTAAGTTTTTATTATTGACTCAAAAGGTGCAATAACATCTTTTTTAAAGTTACATAGTAGGAATAATGTAAAAACTAATAGGCATTTAACATTAGTCAAGTGTGCAATGTAGAGAAAGGTAGAGAAGTAAATGTACATGATCTAATGGGGCGTAACTTCTTAATCAAACCTAAAATTTACTCAATTTTTTTAAGTAAAGATATATAATAAGGATATTTACACAAGGAATGCAAATAATAAAAAAAAATGTTGCAATGAGCTCTGCATATTTAATTATTATTTCTCAAAATAAGTTGTTAAATAAACCCCCTATAATTGAATGCTTCATTGCACCGATGTAATACAATATAGTTCGTCGTAGTGATTTATGTATGATTGCTTTATCAAAATGATATTTACAAACCATTATTGAATTAAATAAAAATAAATTCTACTGATTAAATAGAACACAATAATTGTTAATGAGATTTTTGTGAATAAGATCATCCAAACCTATAGAGTTTATTTGAGCATGAGGCTAAATTCTAAAATCTGGAAAGCAACTCAGCTCAACACAACTACCTACCTCAGGAACTTGCAAGAAAAATGTTTCATGATGAGAGTATTTATATTGGGTGAATCAATTAGTACATCAAATTAAATAAACTCAATTTGGTCTTTTATGTTTGCCACCAATAAATTTTGGTATTTCCAAAAAAAAAAATCATGAGAAAAAGTAATGCAGAACAATTAACCATATTTGCATGCAAACTATTTATATGAATACAAGTTGTAACTTATATCAGTTTCATGGCATGCACACATCTCACGGAGGAGAAAAGAAAACTTCAAAAGAAAGAAAAGAAATTCATAGGACTAGAAAGCCAACATTACTCACAGTTTATAACGTAGCAAGTAATTCAAAACAGATTTTGAGGCTTCTGCTTTCCAAATCGCCATTTGCTTTCGTCAGACATGCATATTTTCCTTGATGAATTTATACCCATGCTTTGCTTCTGGTAGTGCTCCGAGCTCCTTGAGAGCATCCCACCATAGGAATCTGTAAGCACTTCCAAATCACTATTATCTTCAAAGTGTCTATTTCTGCCAGGGGAATTGTAGCCCACTTCTCTATAGCCCTAGCAAATTGAAACATTATACATTAGATATATAAATACAACAAAAGCATATTACATGACCTGATTTAAGAACTGTTTCATAGACTCAGTGTACGAAAATTAACATTGGTTCTCTAACCTTGGATTTTACTTTAGAAAAGCAGGGAGTCAGACATGGATTTATGTCATCTATTCTTAGAGGAT
The DNA here is from genome assembly GCF_001263595.1 of Phalaenopsis equestris. NCBI lineage: Eukaryota > Viridiplantae > Streptophyta > Magnoliopsida > Asparagales > Orchidaceae > Phalaenopsis > Phalaenopsis equestris. The sequence continues at coordinate 203,179 of NW_018165390.1, forward strand.
CACAAGAGTTATATTCCTGTAAATAGTGTTAATGGGATAAAACCAAGTGAATCAAACTTGAGAAAATATGAACTATCAATACATGGTCATTTACTGAGGTTTTCCACAGTATGTTTGCTATTAATAGCAAGGAAGGAAGACTTACCAAAGCATCAGAGAACTCCTTTTCGTATTCAGGAGTTGTTGGAGAATTGGCAAGCCTATCAAAGCAATTCTTCGCAACATACTTATCTGCCTTTACCTGTACAAACTAACTCATCAATAAAAGATATTCTACTACTTCCTTCAAAACAAACAGTTATTGATTGTGATAGAAATCAAGAGAGAAAATATGGTTGATGTCATTTTCTTAAAATATTTTAACCTGGAGGATTTCGTTGATGATAAACAAGAAAAAAACTGCGGTAAAAAACTACAACTTCATGGCAACATGACAAGAGAGGTACAATTTATTCTGCTATTGTGATCTGATATGTCTCAGCATTCTGAAAGTATTAAAACTCGTGATAAATTTAAAAAGGTTAATTTTGTTCACATTTTTGTTCCATCTTTCCAACAGCCGTGTGTAGACCTTTTCTCCAAGTCATTTTTTACTTTGCAATACAACATTTTAAATATGAAAAAGGCAAACTTGAAATAGATGAGATCAGGTCTATCATTTTTAGAGCGGAATATATTTTACGCAACGTTCTTTCTCACATGAGATTAGCAACACAATTATGGCATCATGCAGTCATTTTTTCTCTTCTTACTTTTACACTTGCTTAAAAACAAAAATGCGACAGTTTATGGAACTCTAATAGTGTACACATTTGCACTTGCTCTTAGAATTAAAAATAAATAATAATATATTTGTGTGTGTGTGTGTGTGTGTATAGGAGGATATTCTAGAAGTCTAAGCTAGCAACACAAAAAATTAAATTGGTTCAGTGGTAAAGGAATAAACAATAACAAATCTGCAAGCCAATTTTTCCATCCTCGATGCTTCGTTTTTTTGGTATCGATGCTTACGCAAAGGTATCTTCTTTTGTAAATAACAGATCAAGTAAAATGCCTCTATGTTACAAGAATGGATCAAAATAACTAAACATTAAAATATATTGGTTTAATTTTTCGAGGAGATTAAAATAGGATGATCCAATATTGGATTACGGCTTGCATTTAAAGTTCCCATACATTCTAATGGTTGTTTGTAGTGAGCATTATGGAGATGACATGATAAACCAAAATAGAATGAGTTTCAATAAAAGGCTGTCTCAACAAAGAAAGAAAGAGCACGAGAATTAGAATGGGCAAAACTAGGGGAAATAATAATAGTTTAGGTTAGTGATATGTATATAGCTATACTAACTCAAATAATTGTTACTACACTAATATCTCTCCGGTGGCAGTTTTTGAATTAGGTGATTCTCAAGGATTTGAAAAATCTCAGCTCTTGATTTGCGCCCAAGACTTCCTTCTTTTGTAAAGTGCGGTTGAGGTTTGTCTATATGAGACTACTACTAGAGTTTGACAATAAGCAATTATCTCTAGTAGTTCCTCTTCAGCATAATCTCTCGGCAGCAATGGTTTCTTGGGAAAAATTGGCACTTTTGTGGATCATGTGTGATTCTAAATTGGAACTGCAAAAAAATTTTGGAAGTGAAAAAAATAATGCTATGATAGGGCAATGCAACACAAACTTTTCAAAGTAATGACAATATTTAAAAATAAGAGGATTAATTGAGTTCTCTCGCTATAAGAACTCCTATTTGATTATTATTTTCTACTATTTGTTTTCATTGTTACTATATAACAAACCTGCTATACCAGGCCACCAGCGATTCACACTCCACTAGCTCCTGCTAACAAACTCTGACATCAGGTAAAGAATCGAATAGTACTACCTTCCAAACCACCATCAACCTTCCAAAATTCATTATCAAGTCTATATATACTTATGCTATATTCTATAATACTACTACTGCAGTCTTTTACATTGTAAGGAGTACTGCATCTTCTCGATTGTTCTCACGTAAAGAATCGAATACTGATTATTCATTTCTACAAGGTATCAAAAGTTTGGTTCTTCGTAATTCCCTAAACCTCCTTTCCTTATCTTCCCCCCCTCCCACCCTCTTTCTTTATCTCCAATGTCAGAAACCTCCTCCTACACAAATCGAGAAGCAATTCCAGCAATGGCCGACATCCCCACTCCTCCATCACTCAAGTTCTTAATGTCCAACGTCAAAGCCATCGTAAATGTGCAACTAACAACCGACAACTATCCCACATGGGAACCCCAAATAAACAAACTCTTCAAGGTAAATGGCTTTGAAAGCTTCCTAGATGGATAATGCGATCTGCCCTCCCCACGTTTGAAACTCAAATGGACAAACCTCCTCGAATCCCCACCAATTTCTAAGCTGGCAGCTCATTGATCAAAACCTCTCAGCAGCCATCCATTCTACAATATCACCCACACTTCTGTCATACATTCTCAACCTCGAATCCTCTGTTAGAATCTGGACAACTCTCCAATGTAGGCTGCAATCCACAAATCACTCCAAGGCCAAACAATTACGAAACGCGATCCAAAAAATCAAACCATGTACCAATACCTTTAGGTCATCAAATTACTTGTGGATAACATCGCAGTTGCCAGGGGTCACATCGACAATGAAGACATCATCCTCTACATCCTTGACAATCTACCAGCTTCATACCAATCTTTCAAAACAGCTATTCGCACAAAATCAGAACCCATCACTAAACGAAGAGTTGTACTCTGTTGTACAATGAGGAGATCAACATATCTGCTGAAAACACCAAAGAAACCAACGCTACAACAATAGCCCTATACACTACACGAGGTGGTAACAGCAACAACCAGAACCGCGGTCAACAATACCACAACGCTAGAGAAACCAACAACAATCGGGCACCAAACAGAGAACGTAGAGGACCCGCAACTCTTTTACTCTCCCAACATGACAAATATATGGCAAATCTGGTCGCATAGCACTCACCTGCTGGCACCGAGCAAACTTCAGCTCCTACCCGTCCATGAAAACAGATACAACACTCTTGACCGGCAACGATACCAGTTCGAATGGTTTCTAGACTTCGGCGGTACCTCTCCTCTCACCTCCAACTACCGCTTACAGCACGCCAAACCATACCAAGGATCAAACGGCTCCACTCTCCCCATCACCTACACGGGCCAGGGCATTCTCCCCACTCAAAGTAAGCTCTATCTCCCCCAACTTTTTGACTCACCACACCTATCCCATAACCTCGTCTAGTCCATCAATTAACCTCCGACAACAATTAGGACATGTCAAAACTAGCTTTGTCACCAAGGATCGGAGAACAAACATCCTCCTCTAAGAACCTAGCAAGGATACCTTGTACCCATTTCAGCCCAGAGCGCACTCCACTCATCTCCACCATCTGCTGAAGGCATTGAGGTCGGGGCATCCTCATCAAGAAATTGCTGCCGTAATCTCTACTACAGCAAACTCTGCTTTTCGTTGAAGCTTTATGTTTTTTTTGCAATGAATTTAATTCCTCTAAAAGTCATCAACAATCATTTCCTACTTCTGTTTTTGAGTACAAATGTTTCTTTGATCTTATTCTAATGTTTGGGGTTCAGCCCACACCACTTCAATACAAGGATACATATATTATCTTCTTCTTATTGATGACTACTCTCGCCTCGCTTGGGTGTTTCCTATGCTCGCAAATTCTAAAACAACAGATAAACTTATATCCTTTCACAAAATGTTACAAACCCAATTCAACACAAATATCAAAATACTACTCTTCGATGGTGGAGACAAACAAACCTCAAAAACCTTACACCTATATCTTACCCCCTATGGCATTCTTCCCCAATTCAGTTGCTCCCACACACCTCAGCAAAATGACATGGTTGAACGCAAACACATACACTTAATCAAAACCACACAAACTCTTCTCCTCACCACCCACCACTCGCCCAAGTTTTAGACAACAACCCTAATGACAACCACCTAACTCAGAAAACGCTTGTCATTCAAGGCCACGAAATTTTAAATCTCCTTCTGAACTCCTACATGACAAACCACCTATCTATACTCACCCACGCACCTTCGACAACCTCTATTTTTCTTGTCAAAAGCCACAAGCTTCACAAAAACTCGCACCATCATCCCCACATTGCATCTTCATCGGATACAACTCACAAAGGCTATTGCTATAATCCTCAAACACACCAAAATATCATTTCTCAACACTTAGTCTTTAACGAATCAACCTTTTGTTACCTCACTCAACCAAGCCAACCTCACATCCCTAATACATAAACTCCATCCAACCTACTTACTCCTACTAATCAACAGTTCAACACCTCAGCTCACCCCTCACCACTTCCACTTGACTAACCTTCTATACTTTCTATACCTTCCATCACACCTACAACTTCATATCAAATAACACAATCAACTCATCCATCAAAAATAACCCAAACTCTCCACTCATTACCACAATCAAACATCCAATGATAACCCGCTTTCAAACTGGACCACATAAACCCAACAACCCCTCAATCTACACACATCCACTTCCTCATCTCCTGACCAAACTTGCAATACACAAGTCACAAAATATCTACATTGGCGAAAGGCCATGTCATTAGAATTCAAAGCGCTTCAGCATCAAAGAACCTTGATCCTAGTCGAGCCACCGCCTTACTAAAACATCATTCGCTGCGAGTCACTGCAAATACAAGTACCACCGTGACGAAACTGTGGCTAAATACAATGCCTGATTGGTTGCACAAGGCTTTAAGCAAGTACCACCGTGACGAAACTGTGGCTAAATACAATGCTGATTGGTTGCACAAGGCTTTAAGCAACAAGGAATTCAATGCTTCGAACATTCAGCCTTGTAGCTAAACTACACACCATTCAAATTCCCCTCTCAACGGTGCCTCACCACAAGTGGATATTTCAATAGTTTGACGTCTCTAACACATTCCTACACAACTCCCTCAATGAAATCATCTACATGCATCAACCTCAAGGCTTACATGAAAACCAATATCCCAATCGAGTATGCTTACTCAAAAAGGTTCTCTATGACCTTAACAAGCCTCAAGGAGATGATATCATACTGTCATCGATCACCTAAAAGCCAAAAGGTTCAACCAAAGCACTATCAATCCATCTCTTTGCATTTATCATTACAACCAGATCACCATTTACTTCCTTGTGCATGTGGATGATATCGTCATTACCGATAACAATCCACTGTTATCGCCAACCTCATACAGACCTTTAAAATTGAATTCCAACTCAAGGGACCTGCTAAAACATTCCTTGGCATCTCCATAAATCAAACCCACGACTATCATCTCAACCAATCATCTTACATAAACTTCCTTCTACATAAACTCAAATGTCTTTCTGCAAACTTAACCACACCCTTCTTCCCCACAAGCTGAACCCCGACCCAACAACACTACAAAAGTATCCAGACATCTCCCAATACCAACAGCTTGTCGAATCACTTAAGTTACTTACCATAACAAGATCGGACATAGCCTTCGTTGTAAATCACATCTATTAACATATGCATGTCCTCTCCTATACCATTTTCAGCTAAACAAACACCTCCAAAGGTACCTTAAAACTCTTTCCTTCAATCTACCTATAACAAACGGCGATCTACAACTTCAAACTTACTTGAACTCTGATTGGGCCGATGATTCACAGGATCGACGCTTTGCACATTTCTTGGTCATAACTTTACATCCTGGGCAGCTCAAAAGCAAAAAATTATAGCTCATTCTTCCACAGAAGCTGAGTACCGAGCTCTAGCCGCAAGTATCATTTGGATTTGCAGACTTCTTCAAGAGTTTCACTTTCCAACAAACACCCCCACACCACTCTATTGTGATAATACCTCTGCCATCTTCATAACCCTCAACCCCATATTCCATGCTGACACAAAACATGTTGAAATTGATTATCATTTCATTCAAGATCACGTAACATCTGAGGAAATTCAAATTCAACATATCAGTTCAACCGATCAAGTGGTAGGATGTCCACCAAAAGTCATACAATAGCTCCATTCATGAGTCTTCGACACAACCTTACAATCAGTTCAACTGACTGAACGCTTGAGAGGGAAAAAGAAACCTGCTATACCAGGCCACCTGCGATTCACGCTTGACCAGGCCTTGCTAACAAACTCTGACATCAGGACAACCATCAACCTTCCAGAATTCACTGTTAAGTCTATATATATTTATCTATAATACTATAGTGGCCATAAATTGCTTCAAGTCCTTGTTTGCTACAATGTCCGTGTAGAAAGAAAAGGAAATCATTTGTGAGAGTCAAAATTATTTTAATTGCAGGAAATATCTACTTATAGGTAGAAAAATAATTGAAATTAATTTAAAATTGATATTAGTTTCTCCTAAACTAATTTATCAAACAAGGAACACTCAATTCCTAACTTAACCATTCAAGAACAACCTTATACTTTATAAACTAACTCAACAAAAATATGTCAAATTTAAATTTGAAATATTAACTTATCCAAAATAAGTTCACAATTCAAATTCATTATGATCTTATTATCATTATCATCATCAAATAATCCAATTTTTCTGCTTGTTGACATTGACCATCAGGAATCAGACTGACCAAACTTTAAAACTAGTAAACAACCATTCGCTTCACCCTCTTATCAAATATAGTGAAATAGATAATTCTTTCAAAAAGATTCACCAAGATAGCATCTCCCCATTTAGCTCATTTTCTCTTGCAAATGGGAGCTCTTTTGGTCTGCCCATTTATTTTAGTCTTCATTTTCCTCCTTTAAGTCTGAAGGTTTTTATTTTATTATGATTGATCATCTTCCTCGACAAATTATGTCCCAACAAATGGAATGACATTTTTTGTGGACTAAATGAAGAAGAGATCTCTTGCCCCCATCTCAAAACCTTTGGATCTAGTAGAGCATAGGTTATAGTTGCAAATATAACCATCAATAGGTTCTTTATTCCTTCATTTGATTATAATCTACCGAGCCATCTTTTCTTTCATGTTGAGAACACCATTAATTAGATGTAATCTTACCTCATGGTCATGGTCTATTGGTTATATATTGCCAAGAGAATCCTTTCCAATCCTTTTATTTAACCTTAAAAATTTATTCTCATATGGAACGAAACAAATGCTATAAAACCATTTTAAGATCAAAATTTGGAAGTGCTGAAAAATTTTGGAACCTATAAGATTTTTTTAGGAAAAAGATGATTTGGCATAGTCCTTTTAATGTGATAAAGATAGTCCACGATAACATGATTAATTGAGTCCTCTTAATATAGGAAACACCTATCTAAATTTTGTCTTATACTTGTTGTTTGCTATAGTAAGTACAATTTCTGTAGTGTAGATGATTACTTAATTTTGTATGATTGCTACCAATTCTACAATATTGCTACCAAACCAAGTTGTTAAAAAACAATTTTTTTAGGAGAGTTAAAATTACTTTCCATTGCACGAAATAAATTATTTATATGTAAAGAAATTAATTTAAATTTTATTTTATCTTCTTTTAACTAATTCAAAATAAGAAACATCTTTATCATGAGCTCCACTATTTACGAACAACATTATCCTTCTTAAATTACATCCATAAAAGAAAAATCAAATTTAAAATAAAAATATAGACCTATTTTAAACAAATTAAAATTAAAAAAATACCATAATCTAGTTGTTCTTATCATCATTCCATGGTCCAATTTTTTGCTTACAGAATATTTTGATCATCCTACAACCAATTGATTATCCATCTTTACCTTTGGGCAACTAATAATTTCATTTTCTTACTCAATGTTGTGGTCTTAAAAATAATATCAAAAAGATCCCATAAATCAATCTGAGTAGAAGGTTTAGCAATAATCTCTTTGTATGAAATTAATTAAGCTTTTTATATTTGTGAGTTGGGTGTATTTGGGATTTAAGAAAGGGTAGTGAGTGATTTACTGATTTTACACAATAATTGGCGTCCTCTCTAATATGATACAAGCCATTATTTGGCCTCCTTATTATAGAAAATTAATACAAAAAAATATCAGAGATTAGTAACCACAAAGTTCAAAATTTAAAACTTTGATGGGTGAAAAAAGTATAACCATCAGGAAACAATGCATGGTGTTTTTATATAGTAAGGAAAGCACTTAAGAGGAGTTTAATGCCATGAATGATGAAGAGTAATAAGAAAAACACGAAGATAGATGAAAAGGGATAGCACTGATTTATTGTGTTTGGTGGACAAGCTTTTGATGATTTTCTTTGAGTCAACTACAAAATTTTTTGTCTGTCATGTTAGGTTCAATATTCATATCAATCAACCTCCAACTAACTCTATAAAAGACAATGGTTGCATTTGTTGCTAATATGGAAACAATTCCAATTTGCATAAATTTATCTCAAGTATTCATGATTTACAAAGAAAAACATAAATTCAAAGAAACAAAGAAGCAAAAAACTCATTTTTGGTAAAAAAAGTTAATTTTTGAACTCAAGGATGCTGACAAAGAAAATTAAGATGGGGGATTGCTCATGTGAGATAAACTAATGGAGAAAGGGCCAACCTCTAAAGGCATATCTATTGGCAAAACAAGACTTATTTCTAATGCAACATATGCATCAAAAGAAATTTAATGACTCTAAAAAAAGGGAACAATTAACAAATGAAAATCATTTAGAAGATAAAAACAAATGCAAGCATGACTGATGTAATTATGGTGATACATTTTATGTTTACTGAATCGACAAATGTCATAGCAAGTCATTGTAATTGATTATTAACTTTGTAATGACCATTTGTATTCAAGGAAAAAATGTGTTTAGAGAACTACTATTTTTGCAATATCTTTATAAAACACATAATGGCAAATCTAAGATTATGAGAGAAAATCTTAATCGTTCGTGCGCTAAGTTATATCAAATACGAGTTACTTATAAATGTAAAGATTCTCAAGATTTTCAAGGGTTTCATAGTTCTAACAGGATACAAAAAATATACATATATACATATATATATATATATAGATATAGATAAATAGATATGCATGCATGTGTGTGTGCGCGTGTGTGTACGCACACGCGCTTGCATGCATTATAAAGTATAACTTCAAGGAGTGTTTCAATTGTTTAATCATCTACATTAGATCATCACATTTAAGAGAAGCAGAAAAGAATTAGCTTCCAAGCTGTGAGAAATGTTTTAGAACCAATTCAAACACTAATTGATGAAAGCTTCCGAACAACTAGATGAATCAAGTTTGCATTATTTAATCCACCCAAATATCAGATCACACCGTTATAAAGTATTGAACAAGGAGAGAACAACTTCAATGATATGAAAGTACAATAATACGTGAAAGTTTAGGTTTAATGGTGCCACATCAAAGTGTAGTGCTGTACAACAACTATCTCAAAGATTTTCAATTTAGGAAACATTTGGACCTGATGAGATTATGCGGCGTTGAGCCCTTCAAGGCTTTAAAAGATTATTTTGGTTGACTTAGAGAAGAAATATTCAATTTTGTCAATATATTTATCAAAGAGAAGAGTTGTTATATTAACACAATTAATTGCGACTAGAAGTTACCTTAGGCAACAATTTGGATTTAGGTTTTTCCTACGACTTTGAAAATCTTATCTTGTGATTTGCTACTAAATGTTTAAGTTAAAACATTTTATGTGATTCTGTAAAGCTGATTGGCAAAATTTTCAAAATTTAAGTCAGTTAATTTAAGTATATTATAAATAATAACATTTGATAAAAATATCGAAAAAATAGCATTCAAGTACAACCAAAGTTTCTTTTAATAAATTCTATGTTATTGTGATTACCACACCAAATAAGATTATAATTAATATCTTAGTATTCATAAATCAATTATTAATGAGTTTTTAAATTAATTAAACATTATGTAAATTATTTGAAACTAATTAAACAACAACTAATACTTTCAGGCCAACTATTAAGCATCAGTTAATTATTTATTCAATTAACTCAATTAAAAAATAATTTTACTTTAATTAAATTAATACAAAAATTGCTTTCATAAATTCTTATATGTCATTATTTAAAAATTTATATAAATTATTAAACTTTATTTTTTAGTTAAGAAAATTAGATAACAAGTAGATATAATATAAATTAATATTTTTATCCAATTAATAATATAAATAGCCTAATCTAATAAAATTAACCAAATAATCTATCTTCCACGCCCCGCCACATTCCAAGCTATGAGAAAAATTTTAGAACAAATCCAAACACGAATTGATGATTGCTTCCAAATAGCCAGATGAATCAACTTAGCATTATATAATCTAGGCTAATATAAATTTAACTTTTAGTTAGGTAAATTATACAACAAAAAGATATAATATATCTAAATTAATATTTTTCTCCAATTAATAATCTAAGTAGCCTAATTTAATAAAATTGACCAAACAACTTATCTTCTTCCCCGCCCCGCCCCATACTTTAAGGCCAACTATTCGAGCATTAATTAATTAATTATTCAATAAAGTAAATTTAAAAATAATTTCACCTTAATTAAATTTATAAAAAAAATCATTTATTAAATACTATTCTTATACAATATCATTTAGAAAATTAAATAGATAATTATAAATTTAATGTTTAGTTAAATAAAATAGATAACAAATAGATATAGTATATCTAAACTAATAATTTTTCTAAATTAGTAATTTAAATAACTGAATCTAATAAAATTAACCAAATAACTTATAATCTAAATTGCCTAATCTAAATAGTCAATTAATTCAATCAAAAAGGAGTTTCATTTAAAGTTTATAAGTCATTATCTGAATTAGACGGGAGTCGGAACGCGAACAGATGGGGCTATTTGGTGGCTAAAAAGACGAGTTCTAGGTTTTAGGTGGTTGATTTGAATATTTAAAGTTTAGGTGTTTATTTTGTTATTTTTGAAATTTTAGATGGTGGGCAGGTAAAAACCCCAAAGGAAAATTACTATGAGATTTTCTTGCAAATTTACTTAGAAATTATTGTTATGAAGCATTAAAATTCCAAGAACAGAAGGGAAAAAACAGGACTACTAATTCAATAAATTGAACAAGTGATCAATGACTGTACCTCTGCAAGATCCACTGCGAGGCATTGGATCTTCCCCGTAAGAGACGAAACCTGCTTCTGGAGACAAGGTATGATTTTTCTAGCCTCCTTAAACTCTGATCCTTGCCTCTCAAACAGCTCCTGAAGCTGAGGATTTAAAACATCTGGGAAAAGTACTGCATCCTTCAATGCCTTTATCTCCTCCCTTTGCTTCAGGCATAGATCCTTCAGTTTATCCACCTTATCCAATTGCAGCATTGTAAGATAAACCTAACAGCAAAACAAAGCTCGAATAACGTCACTGATTGAGCTCAGAACTTACCTCCAGATTCTTCTCTTCCACAAGAAGCCGCAGATCTGCAATCACTTTCTCGTACTCCTTATTCTGGCTCATAAGCTCCCTCTCGCTGCGGAGCACCATCCCCAGCGTGCGCGTATTGTTATTAACCTCCGTCAATGCATTTTTCGGCGTTCGATCTAATGATCCCGACCTATTGAACAGCTTACGGTGGAGACTCGAGAAGCCGCTGCCGGATCCCTTACCCGTTGCCTTCTTCAAATCTTCCGCAATAGTATCAGGCGGAATCACGAGCTCCGTCCCCTTCGCCGATCCACACTTCGAATTGGAGCGCTTCTCCATAAAATTCTTGACGATGGTGCCGAATGTCAGCGGATTCTTCTTCGCGAGCACGCGGGACGAGTTATCAGCTGTCAGAACGGCAGCGGTCGGATGGGAGGGATCGCGGCGGCTGCCTGAATTGGAGGACAGATTCTTCAGGGAAGGGAGCTTCTTGGAAGTGCTTTTGAGGCGGGAGGCAGGGGAGGGACCGCGAGATGAGGAAGATGAGCACGGTTCAACAGCGGCGTAGCGAGAGGAAGGCTTGGAGGCGGCCATTTTTGGTTTGATTTTGGAGGTAATCCTAGAGTTCGTGAATCATTTCTACTCCTGGATTCACTTTAGAAATGAAAAGCTCATTTCTTCCTTTTTGTTTTTTTTTTTTGAATCATTTCTACTCCTGGATTCACTTTAGAAATGCAAAACTCATTTCTTCCTTTTTGTTTTTTTTTTTAATTTTTCCGTCTGTATAAATTCGAATTTGAGCGCGCGGTTTGCGGTAAAATGCTTCGCGAGATTGCTGAATGTAATAGTGTGCTATTTGGATTCGGAACCAGTCTGGAATCTGGACGCTTTGGTTTAAAAACGGGCGCATCGGACGGTCTCTCGGGCTGAAGGGTGAAGTGGTTTATCCACAAAGCTGTTCATTTTGAACAAAATCCTTTTCAAGCATGATTTTAAGGATAGATTGGTTCAATTTTTAATTAATTGAATGATCGAATCAATCGAAACTCAAATCCGTTCTTGCATATAATCTAGAATGAATCTGTCAGAATCAAAATTGAGCTGATGAACCGATCTGATTTTTAATCGAATTATTAAAGAACCAATTAGTTCAAATATGGTCATACTTGAACCTTTTGATTTTAATAAGATTGTTGAATATATGATTTTTAAATTAAAAATGGAGAAAATATTATGTTCTAAAATTTTGATTTGGAATATTATTTAAAACATTTGAGACTGTTGTCTTATATTATTTTTTTTTAAAATTAATAATAATATATCATTATTTATTATTGAACTTATATTAAAATAATTAAAATATTTTTAATAATATTCCTTTTTAATCAATGTAACAATCCCGATTGAGCTACTAAACCTTAAATATCGTCTTCTTTAGATTCGATCTTTAGTTTGGTTTTCACAACCCTACTTCTAAGAATAAACATCTAAAATTGTAAATTGGTCTAGCTTTTAAAGCTCATTCTAATATTCATTAATATTTTCGCTTTAATTTAAATTAAATGATTAAAATAAAATACTTAAATTAAAAAAGGAAAATAATTTTAACTTTTTATCTTAACATTTGTGACAAATCATCAATAAAAACTTATGTGGTCATGCATAAGCTTTAATGCAAGTTGAAATTTGATCACTTATCGCATTAAGTGCAAAAGCATCCAAACTTTGAATTTAACAAATTTATGATCAAATTAATCATCGAAATTAAAAAACTTAATATAATAAAAAATGATGTGATATAAATCTTGAATGAGCTCAGATCAAGCACCTGAAGCATAATTAAAAGTTTTAAGAGATTCAATCGGTGGTCAAATAATCGTTAAATCTTGGGTACTTATATTTAAATATAGTATCTCGATGAAAATATCTAATGAGCTCTCCACCCTTTGATTCTAAAATTTTTAAAAAACTTAAACAGTCAAAAATTGATGCATAATCATGAAAAGTACTATGGCTTTTATATAGAGCCTTGAATAATGAAGATATTTATAAAAACTGAGGCTCAAAAGTTATAAATAGATGCACTCTTTACAAAGAGAATCGCTGAACTTCATCAAAAATCTAGATGACCCTTAAACTCCAACTAACATTCATCGTCAAATCACCACCTCTAGTCCACTGTTATTAGGTCGCCATCATCGGTTTATTATTACTATCAATCTGCTACCATCAGACTATTAACACCTACTGCTCGCGCTTTTCGTGGCTTGCATCTCCACTTTCTCTTGAGGTTTCGTCGCATATGCTTCCGCTTCATGTTACCGCTGCGTGTTGTTTTGTTGTACTGTTTTTATAGATTCGTCAGTTTATCTACCATCGTATAGCCTCTCTTTGAATAACTCTCTCTCTCTCTCTCTCTCTAATCGTGCGGATGATCTAAGGAAAGAAGAGATCAGAGGGTTAAGGCATACAATGACGGAAACAAACAAAAGAAACAAGCGGGGAGGCATTCATGTGGTGTACTCTGTGTTGATAATTATGAGGTGTATATTCGAGGTAAAATTGGCTTAAAATAGTTCGAAGGCATGCTCGCGAAGAAGACCTGGCGAAAGCAAATCCAAGAGCAGAGATTCAGGTTATTGTACCTATTATGCGGTTCGCATATTCTTATAATGGCAAGCCTATATAGTTAATTACATATTAAGAAGCCCTGAGTGCTTAAGCAAACTTCTGATTAAGATTGTATTATTGTTTTCAAGGAAGGAAATTTAATGCTCTATTCTAGAGGAAAAGGGTAAGGGACTCATAAGGGCTCAGAAGACGCTATCGTGATTCCAAACTAACCTATGATTTTGTGTCATTTTGAAAAGGACTTATGTTGCATGTCATTTAATCATTCAAGAGCCGAAGGGTGAAGATTTATGTCATTATTGTACAAACAACCTTAGATTCATGTGTTGGTGAGGACATTTTTTGTTAAATGGTGTGCTAGGCTAGGATCTAGGATGCTTGGTAGTCTTTTGATGCTTTGTTATTATTCATTGTTGGTTTGGTTGCCCTAGTCCAACCTTTTTCTTCTTTTGTGCTTTTGGTGTAACTGCATACTTGATTTTCATGATAGCGTGTTAGAGCATTCTTCTACAAGAAGCCGTGTAATGATTTCTATTAACCCATATATATGCACTCACACAGGTACAATAAAAGGGGGAGCATGAAATGATTTTTGCAAACCCTCTGCTTGTAAATGTTGTTTAGCTCCCCCACCAGACACCGCTCATTATATGTTCCATAAATTTCCTCACAAACCTTATTTTTTTATTCAAGTCGAGTCTTTTCTCTTTTCCTATGTACTTTTAGAGTCTAGGAGAGCCATGTAGCAAAAATAAGATACGGGCAGGAGTTCTGAGGCGCTTTGCGTGGGAATCAAGTGGTGAGGACTAAGAAAAGATGCTCTTGTCCTGTCTCTTAATTTTGCATTTTATATTAATATATAGAATTAGTACCAGACATATATATACAGATTCTGACCTTATTTTTCCTCTTGTGGGATATGTTGCCGACCCAATAACATCGGCCTTATATATATATATATATATTTAGTTTGTTCTCTACCTTACTACGTGCTTGAATGCCTAAAACATATTCCTTATTTATTTATATGGTTTGTCCGGGAATCAGGAAACTAATACAAGCTCATTAGGAGTTAAAAATCTAAAAATGTATACAAAATCCTAAGAAAATATTCAAGATAATGAATTTTTAGGATTAAAATATTCAGGACTTTAAAAAATGGACTTTTAATTTTTGTATGGCCTTTGGGCGTGATTTTAAACAGGTTGCATTACATGGGCTTAACTCAAGTCATATAATAAAGCCTCCACAATATCTAAGGATCGTTTTAGACAATTGTATTCTTTTTTGCCTGTCATGAGGAGAAGCCCTCATGATTCTCCAACCCGACTGGCTCAACATAGATTTCTACTTAGATGCGAGTAAACGGTGTTTGAAGGCTCCCTGACTCAGACGGTGTGTATGTTTTATTGTTTGGAGTGCTTTCAACTTTGTACCTAAACATTCATTTCTCTCTCTTTCCTGAAGCATCCTCACCATTTCGGCAGGTATAATCCCAACTCTTGGAGTTTTGCTTATAATCATAGAATAGAGATTCATTTATTTGACCTTAGGGTTACCAAAGCCCCCATGGATGACGCAATTCACATATTACTGATCGGGGATCTCTGGACATGTTGGGTCGAATACTTTCACGACAAGGTAGACTTAGGGTCTTAATGTCTTGGGATAATGGGTCTGTGATACTCTAACCTGACTACCTCTATCTTTTAGAATTAATCCACCCTTTCTGATGTTGAGCTACTTTGAGCCTTGTCTCTCTTCTGACTTCGTCAATAATATTTTGACGGTCTAATGTTGATAAGCTGCAACCCGTTAGAGATATGAAGATTTATCATTTACTCTTATGGCCCAGACGTGCTTTGACGTATTGAGATATTCATGTATTACAATTATTCTTTATGCTCCATGTGTTGATGAGCCACTAGTTATTTGGAATGTGAGAGAACCACTCTCTGACTGATGGCTTAGCAAGAATTTTAAAGCATCTAAAAAGAAAAGTTTTGAATTTCTAATGGTGGGGGTACCTTTTCTAATTTTCTAAGACTAGTCAGTAGGAAAGTCTTATGGCTAGACCTAGGCTACTAAAGAAGTTTCTAGACCTCAACCAAAAGTGAGGTCAACACACCCAAACCAGACTTGAGGGGTGAACCCAGCCTAAACCATGTCTTGACCCAATTTGACACAAAATAGTCCTTTTCCCATACTATTTCAATCTCATACCCTTACACGTGGCCAACCCCAATTGACTTTACCAAGACCAAGCTCTGACCTCCTTGGACTGGATGGTGACCCCTCCCTAGCCGACCAGCCACCTTGGTGGCCGAAAAACCCAATTTCAAAAGCACCACCTAGACCAAAACTCAAAATTAAACTCATCCAAGCTATCTCATCCCAATTTGATATTGTACATTTTTGGCATCCATATAAGTAACCTAAAGCACCCACCAATTGCCTCTAATGGCCTCTCCTTCCCCATCTATTTAAACCCCACACCCCCCCCCCCCCTCCATGACCAAAGGGGGAGAGCTTGAAATTCCTTGGGGAGACTCGGACAAATTGCTTCCAAAGCTTCCTTAAGACCTCTTGAGCTTAACCCAACCATCCTTACCAGCTAAATGCACTGCTCGAGCTCAATTTTTTATCCCAATTCCTAGGTCAAAACAGGGCACTCTCCAAACCTCCACGAAATTCAAATTAATTGCACCCACACCATTCCCACGGCAAGAGAAGAAGATCCCCCACAAAAGCCCGATCACCAGAGCACCCTAAGGTGGACTTTGATCAACCCTCTAATTCAGCCTTGGTCGAAATCATATCTAGTCGATTCACCACCACTTGAGGCTCCATCCCTAGGCTCTTGGGACCCACACGAAGCTTCCACAAGCATCCAATCGAGGCTTCCCCTCTTGGACCAAGGTATTGAAAGTTAAACCTAAACCGAGCTTCATTTGATTCTCCATGTGCATAGAGTTGATTTAAGGGTCGATCAACCGTATAGATGTGTTCTTCTAGTCAAGACGAGCAATTTTAAAAAAACTGCACTTGATTTGATTAAGAATTGAGTGAGATATTAGCATTTTAAAATGGATGGTTTGCGGGCTTGATGCGTTGGGGACAATGACGAAGGAGCGTCCGATCTTCCGTGTATCGCGTGGACGGCCCTGATTGCGCCGAAAGGAGCCGCGGTTCGAAAAGAGCGGGATGACTCAGCTGGCGGTGCCCAATCCCACGACAACACGCATCTCTTCGACGCATACGAGGATGACGCAGATAAGTAGGAAATTAGGATTTTTTTTCTATTTATTTAATTCTCAAAACTTAAAAAATGCATAACTTAGTGTAGAAAAATCATAAAAATAAAATAAAAAAATCATGTTGCTCAGTGAAGAGAGGAGAACAAGGTGAAAATATTTTCAAATTTATTTGATGCATGTATTATTTTTAATTAATTAAATATTATTTTTCTTACTTTAATTTTCCATTTGCATAGACATTTCATCATGACTTGATCTTTGGGTTTTAGATTCTACATGTTCTTAGGATTTTTTTCATGATTTTTTCAAGGTTAGGGGAGACCTCTAGGCATAGATATCTATTTTTCAAGTTAATGGTCCCTGTTTTGTTTTAAAATTATAATAATTAAAATAATCATAAAAAATACAAAACTTATTTTGGTAAGTTCACTGTGGCTAGAGGACTCTAGGAAAAATAAAATTTTGATTTAACTCATTAAAAATAATCTTAATTATCACCAACCCTAAAAAATGAAATAAAATTAATTTGGAGTAATTATGAATGTAAATGACATAAAAACTATTCCACACTATAATTTAATGTTAGGGGAGCTCCCTATAAAAATGTCCAGTCAATTGGAGTTAATTTGGTCACTTAAATGTATTAATCAAGTGAAATGATATTTTTGGCATTAAAATAATTATAATAATTAAAATTCAATTAAAAAAATCACCAAAGTTGATTTTTGGAGCTCCTTATAACCAGAGGAACCTAAGAAAAATAAAAATAAATACTTCATTTTTTTGAGCTAATTTTCAGCCTATAAATAATCTTATAAGTACTTAGATAATTAAAAATTAATTAAAAATCATAAAAATCACAAAATTGTAAAAACACTCTAAAATGTCACATTTTGCCTCCTGGTCACTTGGAACCAATTAAAATAATTTTTCCAATTTTCAAAGTTAAGGTATTAATTTTAAAAGGCTTAAAAATGTATTTTCCCTATTTTTTCACTAAAATAATTCTAGTAATTACAATATAAGTCAAAAAATTATGAAATT
Source organism: Phalaenopsis equestris (assembly GCF_001263595.1). Lineage (NCBI taxonomy): Eukaryota > Viridiplantae > Streptophyta > Magnoliopsida > Asparagales > Orchidaceae > Phalaenopsis > Phalaenopsis equestris. The sequence goes on from NW_018165390.1 coordinate 221,569, forward strand.
TGTTTTTTTTGGGTTTCCTAGACTCAAAGGGATTTAATAAAAATATAAAAATTAATTTTCCATCTAAATATTATTTTATATTTAATTAATACTCAAAATAAACAAATAATTTTAATAATTAAATCAAAAGACTAAAAATCATGAAAATTGGTTCAAGTGGTCCTCTGAACTAGTGAACCTCTAATAATTTTCTTAAGGACATGTGTTTTACTTCAGTTGATTTATTAAGTTTTCATTGAAAATCTCTATTTTTGCACTAAAAATAATTATAAAAATTAAATAAACTTGGAAAAATCACAAAAATTAAATAAACTTGTAAAAATTAAATAAACTTGGAAAAATCACATTTTCTTCTCTGATGTTTTAATTAACTCATGAGTGAGGTAACATAAAATCTTCAAATTATTTTAGTTTAATTTAATGAATTATAGTGTGTTAAGGTCTTAGGGGCAAAAGAATAGTTTTAGAATTTAAAGCTTAATTAATATTTAGGTCTGATCAAGAGGGTGAATGGGTAGTAAGTGATCTAAAAATAACATGTCTTGATGATTGAAATGTAAAATAGATAAGTGATAGAAACCAACCTCACATTGAATCTCACTTTGAATTTCATTGAATTTCATAAATGATAAATTTATAATTTTTCAAATTAATGAAATTTGGAAGAATAATTAAATAGGAAGATATTAAGGTGAGAAATTTGATATTAAGATTATAACTCACTGATTTTAACACCTAATTAATGGTTTTTGAGACAATTTATAATTCATGATAAGGATTAAGAATATAAATGTTAAAAAATTCTTTTTTACAAATCTACTCATTAAACCTTAAGGGATTAGTAGTGAACTGGGCTTAATCAAAATTTTGTTTAAGAAGGTTTAGAGAATTAACCATGATTAATTTAAAACCTTTCAAAAACACTACATGTCCATTCTTTAAAAATCAAATTAATTAAATTCCTTAATTAAGTCAAGTTGCCCCCAAAAGGTCTTTACTTATATAACTCATAAATGAGATATCAAGTGATGATTACCTCACTTAAGAGAAAATCAAAATATCATAATTCACTGACCATAAGGATATTAATTGGATGAACTATATAGTAAGAATAATAAGACAAAAAAAAAACTCAAGATAATTATAGGGACTATGAAATGTCTATGGTATTACTTGAAGCTTCTTCATGATCCTTTGGAAATCTTGTAGGACATCTGAACTTATTATGATTTGCTTAATGGAATCATCCTCAGAATTTAAACCCACTAAGTTATGACATAGGATCTGGTAGACACGCCTTAAATTCTTACAGTTTATAGTGCTTTCTTTTCTCGTACTTCCTATACTGTACTTTCATGCTTATAAACTTGCATGTTAAACAACGATGTCACCCTGCATGAAAACCAAAACTGTTAGGATAACCACAAAATTGAAACCAAAACCAAAATTAAAATCAACCAAGATAAAACTCACCGCCACAACATTCAAAATATAAGACAACTCAAGATTTAATCACAAACATCACAAAGACAACAATTGCAACTAAATTAAGACGTCTCTGTCGGATGATCGGGAATCTCTCGAAGGAGGTAACCTACGATTGCTAACGAGATTTCCCATGGTCTAAATGAAAGTATGAAATTCATTAAGTTAAGTTTAGTAAATTCATTTCGACTAAGTGAATCTGATAGAAAATAGTGGTGCCAGAATGAGGGAACCGTAGGATCCTAACTGGTTTCGCTCTAATCAACTTTAATATGCCCAATAATATTTAAAAAAACTATAACAATAGGGACATCTGATTTGACATCATAACTTGACACATTAGAAAACTCAAACTCGCTACGACGAGGAGCTTGGAGCTAGCATCGTGGGCAGCACAACCATCTTCAACAGCAAAACATGTTTTCATCAGCTAAACCCTTCATTTATTAGAATTAAACAACAATTCATATGACTTCAAGATTGTTTTCTTATGCAACATAAATCCTTAACTTTTCTTTAGGCCTTTTGTACAGCTTTGCTATACAATATAAGCTCTAACTCGTCTCAAGATTCCAAGGTTGTCGTCTGTCACAACTTAAATCCTCATATATTTCAGGCTATTTGTATGATCATTTCACACGAAAATGAGCCCTACTTAATAAAATTGGCAGGATGAAATATTCAATAGTTCTAATATCTAAAATTGAAGCCAAACCATAGGATAGTTTGGGAAGTCACCGAGGTTCTCCTCAGGATCTGTGACATCCCCTAGTTCTTCCTCCTTTGGATTCCACAATAAAATGTTCCAAATTTGAGTCATTTTTCTTTCACACTTCTTTTGTTTTATCTCATTGAAAAGTCTTAATCCTTTGACCTCCTTGAAGATAATATCCCCCGATTTTTATCGAGATTTTTCTTGGGTGACTCTTTTCTTAGGTGACTTCGATTATCTAAGATGTAATTAACTATAGGGGCTTTCCCTTATAGGAAGCTTTTTCCGAACCCGGCTTAATATAAACCCTATTTAAGTCTTTGTATTAAATAGGGGAACTTCTCGACAAATAAAATTGTTTTCGCATACTAAATAAATGTCTTATATTTCTCAGTTTGTTTGATCGAGTCTCACCCTCAAATCTTGTGTTTATCTTTTGGGATTCAATTTGATTTCATATTTTTCTAAACTATATATATATATATATATATTAAATGTCCTTCCGAAGCGGGCGACGAGATTTCGATTCCTGTGGCCGACAGCTTCCAACGGGCAACTCCACACTCAAAATAGTGCCGACAGCATCACAATTTAGAAATCCTACAAAACCAAAATAAAAAAAAAACAATCAAAGCTCCAAAACCAAAAACTGAAATAGAAATGGTCAATTATGAAGATATGGAGAGCTCAAGCAAACTCAAATCCACTACCCAAAGCATTCATCCAAATTTAAAAAAAAAATAAACTAATGAAAAGAACTTTTTAAGGTACCAAATTATTGAATATTCAAAAGAACACCAGATATTACAATCACAATAATATCAATAACAGAGAACAATCAAACGCATAAAGAAAAATGAGAAAGTAATCATAAAACTCAAATATAATTTTTTAACTGCATTACATGGTTAAAAATTAATTCCATCCAAATTTATATAGTACAATATAATAGTTGAGCAAATGAGGATAAAATTTATGTGAACAATTCACACTCTAAAGAAGGATAGGGTATATCATAACTTAAAAAAAAAACTAAAAAGAACGTACGCAATTATCAACATCAGAATAACCACCACAAATAAAGGCTAAATCCAACACAACAGAGTAACAACCTCTACAAGAAAAACAACATCAAATAAATTAATGAATTTTAACTCACCAATAAGCATTCAGGAAGAGATCATCAAAAAAAATAATATACACTAATAAGCAGTTCACCAAACAAAAATAACAATTAGCACTCTCATTAAGAAAAACCAATAAAAACAAAACAAACATAACTAAAGGCCCAAATAATAAAAATCAAAATAGAAAAGAACAATCATAAAGAGTGCTCAGTCAAACCCAGTCCATAAGCCAGAGCACCCATCCAGATTCAAATAAAATTTATGACAAAAAAATCACCAACCTACTACTAAGACAACCAAAGCATGAAACATTAAAAAAAAACATCAAATATTACAACCCTAATATTATCAAATAAAGAGAACCTCTAGAACCAGGAATAGGAAAAAAAACAGCCAGAGAAAACTCAATTATAATGTTTAGGCTACATTAAATGATTGAAAATTAGTTACATCTAACTTTAATGTAATACAAACAAAATAGTTAAGCGCAACATGATAAGATTTCAGTGAATTGTTAACCTTGAGAAAGGTACACGAACATCATACCTCGACTAAAGGTAGCTAAAAAGAACCAAAATCAAGATTAGTATCCAATTATCATACAAAATTGAAAATAAACAAAAAAAGCAAAGAACAATCTAAAAATGCAAACCGAACCACAAATAATGAAGATAAACATTCATTAAATAGTTGATAAGAAATCCATCCATTTTAATGAAGAGAAACAATAAGAAATGAAGACACTCTGACAGATAAATTAAATAATAAAGATCTTTAGTGTAAGAAAGAATATCTTTTTTAAACTTTCTCCTGCTGCATTTCAACTTAGGTGTCTCATAAATATTAAAACCTCTTCTCAGAAGAAGCGATAGTATCATTAAAAATGATATGATTTCTTTGTTTATAAATATAATAAACAGTAGCATGAGCAACAAGTAATAAAATCTCTTGATAATATTTGAAAAAATTTAATATATCTGAGAAAGGATACATGACATATTGTCACTTAAAAGTTGAAAATTCTCCAAAAGAACACATTTTTCTAATAAGGAGTGAGAAAATTTTCATTAAAAAAATATATGATTACGAGTTTTATTATAAATAAAGCATAAACACAACTCATAATACCTCTAGTAATCAAGGCATCCATAGTCTTAACATAAGCAAATCTAAAAGAATAACAATTAAATCAGGCATAATTCTTCCAACAAACAATAGAAGAGCTATAAAAAATCAAATGATAAATAAGTTTATGAGTATATTTATCTTGACCTTCCAAAGACGTGGTAAAATTATTAATAATTGAGATTTTATGAATAAATATTAGACAAAAAATAAGAAAATATTACCAATTCTATAAAAACCTAATTATAAATATAAATAACTTCACAAACTTTATTGAAATGAGGAAGATTAAACAAAATAAAAATATCATTGCCAAACTTTTCTAAAAGGGAAGTATTATTCAACCATGGATTAAAAACAAAAAAGAAGATTACTATTAAAGTTAATCAAAATTAAAGACAATTTTTAATTTTCAAAGCTACTTGAATTAATCTATTTGTCAAAAAGAAAATGAGCTGCTCCAATGCTTAATCTAAAGAGAACCACAATGATGAAAACACCAAATGACTAAAAGAGAATAAAAATTAAAATGTCTCTAAATAATTTTAGATTAGCATATTAAAATAAGCATGTCTAAATTAGGCAAACCAATGCCACCATACATCTTATGTTTAAGCTAAGAAATAGTATGAATATTTGAGTGAGCACCATTATTAAAAAAAAATCTTAACATAAGAAAAAATTTTTCTAATTTCTTTAAGAATAGTAATATCACAAAACTAATAATGTAAATAACTCCAAATAGTATGCTTCAAAAGTTAAAATCAACCAACAAAAGATAAAAATTTATGTTTTCAGCCAGCAAGCCAATTTTGAAGCTTATCTCATAACTTAGAATAATTAGTAGCAAGAAGCTTAGAAGAATTGATAGGAACTCCAAAATAATGTAAGGTAGAGGTTTTAAAGAGAAACCATTAACTTCGCATAAGTAATTTTGTAAATTTGAGTCAACAAATTTACAAAAATAAATAACCAATCTATCTTTATTAACACTTAGGTTAGGGATTTATGAAAATAATTCAAAATATCTGAAATTTATTAACATAATTAACATCAGCTTTATCAAACACTAATAAATCTTCGACATAAATAAGACAAAAAAATATTATAACTCTCAATGATATGTTTAGTAATGCTAAAACTTGAATAATAAATTCCATAAGATAAGAGAAAGCATTTATATTAATTGTAAAGATGATGTAAGGAGACATATGACACTCTTATCTAGTCGGAGAGTTAGAAGAAAAAAATCCCTTCATCTCATCATTAAATATAACAGAGAAATAAACATTAAAGATACAAGCTTTAATATAATTAATAAAAGTATTAGGAAAGTCCGTATGAGTTCATCTATCTAAAATAAATTGACGATTAATATTGTCAAAAGTTTTTTTAAATATCAATTTTGGCACAAAAATCTTTATTAACATTAATATAATTAAAACTAAATAAGAGTTCATTAGCTAAAATTATATTGTCTGCAATAGCACAATCAGAAATGAAGGCAGCTTTAGCATGATTAATAATATTCTAGAGCAAACTTTTAAGTCAAGTTTGCAATAAGCTTCAAAGTAATCTTATAAATTGTATTGCAAAGAGAGTTGGGTTTAAAATAAAAAAATGTATGAGCTTGATTTTTCTTGGAAATCAGAGTGATAGCAGTGTAATTAATTATATTAGGAAGATTATAGGAGGGAAAAAATATTTAATAGCAGTAATACAATCATTACAAAAAAATCTACCAAGTATTCTTAAAATATTTAGCTGCAAAACTATCAGGATCAGTGGTCTTATTAGACCCAATACATAAGAAATTCTTATTTTATATAATTATTCGAGAAATCCATAGTAAATAAGAACATTATTAAGCATTTAAAATATGATTAATAGGAAATACATTAAAGTCATAAGAATAATTAACAACATGACAATTGAATGCCTCATTGAAAAATGATATAATTTCTCTAGAAATATCATCTTAAGTATTAAAAATCAAATTATTGACAAACATTTCCTTAACAAATATACGACAACCATTAATTTTAATTTTTATATACTAAAATTTTTAATCATCCTCACCTTTAGAGAGTTAAAGAGTATTTTACTCTTTGTTTTAACAATTTATATTCACAATGTAAAGCATTAACTAACCAAAATTTAACAGCTGCCCTTTTTAGAAATTGAAATATCATTCGGATTATTATCCAAAAGAAACCTAATCTTAAACTGTTGTTTCTTTAAAGAAGTGATATTATAAAAAATAAAACAATTAGAAGCCCAAGAATAATATTTCAGAACAATGATAACATTCTTCAACTTATTACAAAAGAGCAAAGAGATGATCTCCCTTCACTTCAACGCCCCAAACGAAATGAAGAAAAGAAGTAAAATTGTGATAGAAACTCCAATAATTTTTATACATAAATCTACAACTTAACTTATGAGGATTACCAACATAAATAACAATATGAAAATGATTAGAAGTTAGACGTTCCAAAATCTTTCAAAAGAAACAAGGAACTTCTCAGTCTAAAGATCATTGCAAAAAACTCTATCCAACAAACCTTTTTTAAGAAAAATATTTTTGTTGAGTAAACTAACTAAAAGAGAATCCATTATAAACAAGGTTAACAAGTATAGAATTAAAAACAAAGCTATTAAAATCAGCAAGCTTACATGATAAAGTAGTAAAACCACCCAAAATAATGCAAAGTTCATTGGATTTCAATTAAGATTTTTTTTTTTTTTATGATATTTTCATTTTAACAACTTGATTTCAGTTTACACTTAACTTTAAAATTAATGAAGACGTGATAAGATAATAAACCATAAATATTATTATATTAAATAATAAATTAAATATATCATATGATCTTGAATTTAAATATGGAAACTTTCTTGATCAAAATGCATCAACATTCGTGCATGATAATATATATATATACATAATCTAATTATTTAAAATGTTATTAAAAATATTATTTTTTATATTTTTGCTTACCAAACCTATTTGTGCTTGAACATACTACTTTCTTTAAAATGGATGTGTTCTCTTTCAAGTCTTCATCACTCCAATTCAAAGCTCATTCAAAGCCTGCTTGTGCAACCTCATCATGGTTATTTGGGGGACAACATATTTTTTTTGTCTAGTTATCATTCCCTTGTCATTTTATTAGAAATGTTATGTTATTTTATTTTTTATTGAACTTAAAGAGATTAATTTGGGGGACAACATATCTAAAATTAATGATGACATTGTAGTTAAATGTATGGTAGATAGTGATAGACTAAGAATTTTTTTTTATGAAAATATAAATAAGTTATTTTAAAAACACCATCAATATTTTTAGTAGGTAGTTATAATCTTAAACCCCAAAATTTTAGAGGGGCCATGAGAATGTCTAGTTTTTTGTGAAAATTATATTCATGTTTGTCAATGCATTTGATGAACAACTCAAGCTCAGCTCGACTAATACTCGATTATGTTTGTTCAAATTAGTAAATAAGGAAGTTTGAACTTTTTTTTAACTCGAAGTTAAATGAACCAAATGTAAACATAGTTTAACTCATTTACTAATGTTCACGAGCAAGCGTACTTGTTTTTCAAGTAGTAATTTATTAAACGCTCTATACTTATATATTAGATTATTTAAAGAATAATTTATTAGCAAGAATTTATTTAATTATATATTTAATAATAACATATTAGATTCAATATCAACATGCATATAAATTTAATGCAATTTCTTCTTATTTTTTACTTAAATGAACTTGTTAGTTACTACTTATTATTATTATTTGATTTGGGAAAAAGCTTACTTATAACACATATGCTATTCTATTTACTTGTATAAAATAACAAGAGGTTAATTTGAAATATATTTAACTATTTATTTCTTTAGATTTATAAAATTATATATTATTAGTTTTAAATAAAAAAATCAATTCTCATTTGAGTTTTTAGTTTATTTACTATTATATAAAAACTTAAGTACCAATTAATTTTTTATTTTTATATAAAAAATCATGTACTCATTAAAATTTTTGGCTTGTTCAAATAAAATAAATAAAAAATCAAGTGCTTAATAGGAGCATTTACATACATAGCACACAATTCTTATGAATTTACATATCTCACAGTTAAACTTTCATATACACACACAGAGCACTCAAATCCTTAATATCAAGTCGAAAATAGAACTATTATCACTTTTTAAATATAAATACTCCTTTTCATGCTTAGCTTAAAGCATTAAAAGTTTTATGTATGTAAATATAAAGGTTTTGGTGTGAGATATGTAAATACAGACACATGTGAAGACTCAGCTCAAGTTCAAACAAAACATGAACAACTTATGATTCAGCCAAGCCAAATCCTATCCATGACATACTAAGCTCGACTCAGCCCGATTACAGTCCCACTTATGCCCTACTAACATGTAATTAATGAATTTTTTTTTCCATAAATATTGTCATTAATGATAAAAAAATTGAAAATATTCATATTACGAGGTGTCTTTCCTTTGGATTATCACTTTACCAACTCCACCTTGATTTAATTTTGAAAATCATATATTATGCTCCTATTATATGTTATTTGATATTAATCCTTCTTTATTGCAAGGAAGAGTTTAAAATAAGTATTGCATCATTATAAATGAGTTCTAGTTATTTATCAATGCTGACCGCAAAAAATGTTGATATCCAAATTATTATCATCCATCAAGTTTAGTATAGTATAGTATGCTTAATCACAATAGATTCCTAATGGATATATATTGAGTAGTGATAGAAGTCAATTACATTCTCATTATTTCAATTACCTTATAGCATAATATAATAAGCTCTAAGATACTCTAGGTTTGGTTATGAGATACTAGTTTAACCTAAGATTAAACCAGCCTTAAATCCATAGAGATATTTGGCAACATGCAAAAAACCCCATACTTTTTAGCAAAATTCATTTTTATAAAATTTAGATCATCAAAGCCATGAGCATAACAATTGTACTTGGTTATTAGCAAAGGTTGAATCTCATTTGGACTACATTGAAGTAATTAAAATCAATTAATCTCAATAATTCAAGTTGAATTTCCCTTAGGATGTCCCTAAATTAATAATGTACAATGAGACCTTTAAGAGCACCCTTAGGCTATGTTTTGGCCAAAATACAATCAAACATATTGTGTTTTGTACATTAGGTAGCAAGGATCCATTTACAATTAAGACTTTCAACCAATCCAAACATTATATCTTGAGAATCATTTTAAAATTAATTTATAAATATTATAGGTTCCAATTAGCTTCCTTGGGATGACCATTCGTTTGCCTAACCACTAATTGAACTTGAGTAGAAATAACCATAAAAGAGTCGATTTTATCAAGTAAATATTAATTTTCAAATTGACAAGCCTAAGACTCCATTTGAGGCAGCTTATCTGTTACGGCGACATTTTCAAACATTTTGGAAACTGCGTTTAAACAACTTATCTAAAAACACAGTTTATTTTTTACACTAAATGTGGAACGCGGTTAGAACTCTTGATCCGCGTTTCCAGATAAACGACTTACCTAGATAAACATAAGCTGCCTCAAACACACCGTAAGTAGAATCTATGTTAATAATAGAACATCCTAAGTTGAAACGTGATAAGAAATAACTCATCAATTAAGACTAAACGCACCTAGTTGCCACACTTGACTCACTTAAATCCAGTCATACAAGCCAAATTAGCCATAAATCTTAACTGATCTAATCAGTTGGCCACATAACACCCTTAAGATCTCTTTAACATGGTTCAACCATGATCAATGACATTTGGTTGAAGTTTTGACTCAGGTTAAATGGGTTAATTTGCCCCCATCAAGCGAACACATAACTTATAATCGAGCCAAACACATAAAAAAGGTCAAAATTAAATCAAACCATAAGCCATAACTCTTTACTCAAGACATCAGGAATCTTGTCTCAATTAGATTAATTAATTTGGTCATATTAAAAAATCAAATTCTGCCAAATGAATCAAAATGATTAATTAAGAACATGAAGAATTCTATGCACCAGTGATCGATATATAAGACATAGCAATGAAACATTTTTCACATCCTTAACCGTAGTAGCCCATAACAAATACAAATTTCCACACAGCACAAGACCAACCACCAACCAATTGACCAGACAAGGTTTCTACAGCTGCAAAAGCCCAGAGGCAAAAATTATTCATGACAAAGCAACAAAACACTGCAAGGAGACGGACTTTCAGTACAGAATCTAAATCAAGATGACAATGAGTCCCCACACAGGGTAGACGAGGAGGAGAACTATGCCGATGGTGTTGGATATCCCATTGGTCTTTGTGAACGAATTTCGGAAGCCGCCGGATGCGCGGATGTGTTCCTGTAGGAGGTAGCAGCCGATGATGAGGCATATGATCACTCCTAATATTCCACCTCGGACTGTGTTGGCGAAGAAGCCGGGGGCAACGACGAGCAGAAGAATCAAAGATCCAGGCATCTCCAACCAATCTAGCATCACCAATTCAAGATATAAAGTTTGTTATAGTTGTTTGATTTAATGTAAAATGGCTTAATTTAAAGTAAAAAAGCTTTAGAAGTTTAAGCTAAGATGTTTAATAATCTGAAATAAGCCGGGCTTCAAACCAAGTCAGGTAGCATTGTGGACGAGCAGGTTGGGAAAACAGATTGATAACCACTATGCCCAATCTGACCCTAAATCTTCAAAGGGTGACTAGGTTAGCATGGCAAACAAAAGGGTGTTTGGTAACGCCTATTAACAGGATTTATTGCCGAATATAAGTAATCCAGCCAAACATAAAAGTGGGCAAGTTCCGTTGATTTATGAAATTTCGGATTTGAAGTCCGAATTTTGCCTTCAATTTTTCTTAAATCCGGATTTAATAAAACCCAATGAAGAGGTGGATTTAATAAATCCAGATTTAATAAATGATAAAAAGGTTAAATCCTGCCTGCAATCAGACACCTACGGATTTCTTCAACAGTTGGCAAAGGTTTTTGCCCAATTCTTCTTGCTCCTTTGCACTCCTTTGAAGCTCTCGACTGATATGAATGAAGTCGACAAACCTCACCGCGCGCATCCAGGACTCACACCAAAGACATTTTTTACTCTACCACATCCCAGTGCGATCCCAGGGTTTCATCTCCCTCATAACATTCTTGTCCTTAGCAAACACTAGAAACCTCCTTTTGGGTTGAAAGCAAGAACTTTAGATGAAATGAGTGGGACTCATTTCCAAAAATGTCAAAAGCAGTAGCGGTATGCACATTTCAATTCATCCAAAACTGACCAATACTTAAAACAAAGCAAACTAAACCATTTAATCTTATAGTTTAAGAATTAAAAAAAAAATAGTGACCATGTGGACTAACGGATTTATATTTTTTGTTTACTTGGCGATAGTAGTGATGGAGAAAGGTGCTGAAGCATCTGATGGTCGTGGCGATAGCAATAGTGGTGTAGATAAAATGGCAGATGGCAGCCAATGGTGGAAATAGCAGCGACCAAAAAATAATGATGGCAAAAAAATAACAGTCATGGGACACATGACAATCCAATGACATGTGGGATAAACCAACTTGATCGATGAGATATGATGACAGAGAGTTCATATTTTGAACACATTAAACACAATAAAAATAACTTGATTTATTTTAAAAATAAAATAAAAATTACATAAGTAATTAAATGATACTAAAAAGGCCCCTAGGAAATGGTATGTTGGTTGCAATTTGACTAGGTTTGGTTTTCTTTAGTTCTAAACAATTTTTTATGATCTATAACGCACTTGACGGCCAGCAATGGGTAAAAGGTTGCAGGGAAGGTATTGTTAAGATTGGTAAATTCAATACACATGCCCACTTCCCTTTTGACTTCCTTACTATTATAAAATTGGCAATCCCTTGTATTTCCTAGATTTAGGCATATCAATGGATTAGGTTACAACTCGACTCAATAAGTAAACAAACTGATTTATTACTTGGAAATCAAACTCATTCATAAACTCAATCTGTATATGATCAAGCAATCCAAATCTAGGCTGGCATAAACCAATCACAATAAGATCAAACCAGTTATTTTGTTGGATCTTAAATGGGATAGGTTTATCATATTAAAATAACTAAGATTATATAATATTATTAACAAGTTTGGTTTACCATTTTTGTTTAAATCTAATATTTAGCTTTTGTTTGACTATAATGTTCAAATTCTAGTATTCTAAAATTATATGTCGTATTCTTGATCTTAAATGGGATGGATTTATCATATAAAAGTAACTACGATTTTATAATATTATCAAGTCCAGTTTGCCAGTTTAGTTTAAATTTAATCTTTAGATTTTGTTTGGCTATAATGTTCAAATTCTAGTATTCTAAAATTTGTCTTATGCTTGATCTATTTGATTTGGTAGATTTAAGTTTTACTACAAGCTTAAACCAAAATCTAAATCAAAGAAAACCAAACCAATCAATTTAGTTGATTTGATACAAATTATTGAATTATCCTATTTTTTGCACACCTTTGGACGATTGTATTTCATTTTGTTTCATGTTATCATAAAAACAATCACTAAAATCAATTTTCCCAACAATGACAACTTAAGAACCCCCACTCCTCGTTCTATTCTTCAAATATTCAAATCACTATAATACTTTTGTGGGATGCCTTTTTTATTTTTTTTGTCGTTGCTTTAATTTGTTTAACTTGATGATTGCTAGTTTTTACGGTTGGGTCATGGGCTCTAAATTTTCTCAAAGTTCATAACAAGAACATCAAGCAATATCATGCAACTCTGATTTCAAAAGTAACTCAAATTACAAGGGTGCGCAATAATGATTAAAATAATAATAAGAAAAATTCGAATAAAAGATAACTACCTTAACAATTTAGTTAACAAAGTGGAAGATATTATAGAATACGTTTCTATTTCAAATACCCTTTCCCACCTTAAGATGCACTAAGGATTCATCCATATCTTGCCAGGGGCATTCTTGATGTTAAAGGACTACTATTGTTATTTTGTTAAAAAATAACATAGAGCTAATTTGGAACGCAAACAAAAAACATGATGGATTATTTTAAAATCATTCCTGAAGTGCACATAAGTTATATATGTCTCCCTGTCCTGCATGCCAGCATTTTTTTTTCTTACATACCATTCATCTAGAGATAGCATCGGAAAAAATTGATGATATTCTCTGAATCTTTAACAATAACCTTTTTTAACAATATTTGACGGGTTACCATTACTAACAAAATTTAATATTAAAGGATTGATTCGCATCTGCAAGTCATCCAATTATTTAAGGAACATCATATGGCTTTAGCACTTCATAAATTAGGACATGCATCAGTATTTCTGGTCACAAGATGCTAGAACTACCCAAAAACTACCTCAAATGTCTTTGAAAAATCCTAACGATATGATTCATTCATATGACTGCAATCAACACATACAGACTTGAATTTCAATTTGTTGATTGTTGAACAAGATCCATATCAATGATCACAATACATGCTGAACAGGACTTGATGTTTCAAATATGGTTGTGTTCAAGGCCAATATCAATCATGTTAATCATGAAGGAAAAAATTTATAAACAATAATATGAAATAACTTGTTAAAAAAAATTTAGAACAGTCACCCTATAGAGGGCAACACGATATGCACAAGCAGATCATGGTGTATGCTTCTTTTTAAATTTATAACCTCTCCAACTACTAAAGCATAAATCCCTGTCTTAATATATTAAAAGAAAAATTAAAATAAGTGCACTAGCCACATGGTCTGCCAAGTAAGAGCACCTCAAAGGAGGGGCTTGGGCTGTTATAAATTTATGGTTATGTAATTACAGATCTCACACCTAAACTTTTATATTTACATACACAGCACTCAAATCTTTAATATCACATAAAAAATAGCACTATTGCTACTTTTAAAAGTGAAAGACCCTTTTTCATGCACAGATATAAAGCACCAAAGTGCTATATATGTAAATATGAAAGTTTAGGTGTGAGATATGTACATACATATGAAAGTGATTTTTTTGTCATTTAGATTATTATTTTAAAAATATTGTCATTATCAGACAAGTTCATATTTTGGCAGTGCTAATGAGCAGTTTTCAAATGATTAATTTGAAAGGAACCTGGAAAGTGTCGAGGAAAGAAGAGACGCAACACTACAGCAATAAAGGCAATCCATCTTCCGACCTCACCTCTATCATGAAGAAAGAACAGATTGTCAGTGCTTCTAAATAAACAAGAAAGCAAAAGGTAGAGATCTAAAAGGGCATCAAATCACCTCTCAAGAAAGAAAATAGTACTGGCGGGAAGACTCAAGAATATGTAAGGAACTAAAAGAGCTGTAAGCATATTTGTCTTCCAGTTTGTCCGGTCCAAAATCAACAAATATCTGTAATTGAAAATTCAGACAAAACACATTCATATAAATTTAGAATAATCTCAATAGATTCATTCACAACTATCACAATCGTAGTAGGCATTGTTAAAATGTATAGTTAGCTGTGAGCATGATGACAAAGGCAATCTTTCAAAACGAAAATATTGCCTACTTAAAAGGTTTATGAACTTCAAATATTGATAAAAATAACTAAAAGATAAATACAGATGAGAACTGTCCTTTTCAATTCTCTTTCAACAAAATAGAGCCCAAGTTTCTTCATCAATCATGCAGAACTTTTGACGACAAACTTCTTGTATGGAAAGCCAATTCCTAAACATGCTAAATGGAGCTTCAGCAACCAAGACCATTATCTTTGATACACGGGGGAATAAAAAGAACAGCTTATCAAATTAATATTTATATTTTTACAATTAAAAAGTAAGGCAACATAAATATAATATCAGTTTGCTCTAACTAGCTGAAATAACATTCGACCTTACGTGGTGTTTAGTTGCAACTTAGATTTAAATTAAATAAGATTCATCAAATCCGATAAATCCGGATTTATCAACTCCAGTCAAGGAGTTCACGCGGAATAAATCCACCTCTCAATGGGATTTACTAAATCAAGAATTACATCAAAAAACAAAAATGATGAAACACGATATTTAATAATTTTTTTTTTATGTTTGGCTTGATTTAAGTTAAATTCATGGCTAAATCCTGTTAATAGTAAGCCGCCAAACAACCATTTATTCAGAAGTAAAAACAAATAAATAAATAAAAATTGGCTGACACACCAACATTATGAGCGCCATGCGACCTAGATCCAATTATCAGTGGTAAAAATATGCCACGGCTCTGTATGTTGAGGAACGCCAATGTGGAATCTTTACTCACCAACATAGACTTTCAGCGATGCCATAATGAATAAAAAGGAAAAAAAGAAATGTCATCGTAGCTAATGCAGACTTCGTGTAATTAACTCTAGTAATCGGTACTATTTAAAACAAAGAAATGAACATATACTTGACACGATGACAAAAAGAAAAGTACAAAAGAAAATTTCATGAAAGCATTTTGTGAGCAAAACACAATTACCTTTTTTGGGTCCAGAAGGGGAAATGGTATGTAAGTTGAATTTTTTTCTTTTTAAAAAGAAAAATTAGAAGTAAAGTCCATGCTCATCTTATCCAACATTACAGCGTCAACCGCCAAACTTTCAGAGAGCAGATATCCCACATGATGAACATGTCAGGTAAGAACTAATTAACAATGTATGTTAGGGAAATTGCTATGAGACGTTATAAATTTTTATTTAAAAACAGATTAAGAAATACACTAGAAGACATTCGCATGATCATTTAATTTCAGAGAAATGCAAAGGATACTCTAACGGAAAGAACGCTTCAATCTATGTTTCCACGTGCCGGATTGCTTATTAGAGAAAAGCAAATCCAAAAGAATTTGATACATCCACAATTTTTCTTTCATTTATATCGCATTTCAGAGCCACAGCCTTCGATTTCCATTTCTTGTGGAAATCGGGGTATTGGGAGAATAATGGAAACCTATAGATACAGCCACAGACTTCAATTTAAGGGTTATTGTGAGAATAATGGAGATTCTCTTTTAGGCAAATTTTTCTGCTTCTACAACATAACAATCATGATTCCGCCACTAGAAACAAGAACATAACTACAATCACAAATCAGTAATTCATACTCTACTGCCATTTTATGCAATAATTTATTTCTCGAATGGCGACTATTGCTCGGAACAACAGTTCTCATTCAAGTAGCTGTACTCGCAATCGAAAAACATAATCTCCTAATCAAACAGCGGAGACGAAGAAGAACAAACAAGAACTATAATCTCACATTGCGGCGAAAGAGGCCAAGAACTTGAGAAAGTATGTTCCGAATCCGAGGCCGCTTCCGAGCATGAAGGCGTGATCGGCGAGGTTCTTGGCAGCCATCCCGAGCTCACGTAGATCTGAATTAATGAGATCGCTGCTGATTTGATCCGTCTTCATTGCTAGATACCCTAATTTTCCCATTCTTACTCGCCAGAGAGAGCAGACTCGAAGAAGAAGAAGAAGAAGAAGATGTTGATTTACCGACTCTTTGGATGCTGGCACGCGTCTCTCTTATTTAAGCGCGACGAGAACTGTTCTCTCTTTTATCGTTTTACAATTTCATGATTTTTTTTTTTTTTTGGTTTTTATTTACCAATCATTTTAAATATATAGCTTTTTAATTTTTTCTTTCCCATAAGGTTTTAAATGAAAATTTTAATTAATAAAATGCTAGATTTAAATTTTTTTTATGATTAAAATATTAAATTCAATATTTTGGGTGAATTTTATGTAAAAATCTTTTTTGTTAATTTTTTAATGAATTGTGCGACCTATTTTGGGAAAAAGTCTTTGTATACGACGTGGTGCCTAATGGTTGACTGTTCGGACGTGCATTATCCAGACGTAAAATTTTCTCCTAATTTGTGAGTTCTATTTTTTTGCTTGTTTCACTTGCTTTAATAACCCTAAACATAAAAGAAAAAACCAATGCTCACTTACATGAAATTTTTTCGCATTTCATTCTTAAATATTTCCTTCGATTTCGTTTGCAAGGTAAATTTGGATTTAATAAATTTGATTGAGAGGAGGATAGATATTTTATTTGCTATCTGTCACCTCCCAAAAGAGGTTTTTCGGGGTGATGGGCAGCCCGGGACTTAAACACTGTTCTTCGGCCCTACACCTAGCCGATGTTGGATTTTTTGTTTATGACATTTTTCTCCACCCAATCACGCGATGACCACGTCATGTATCGGCTCCTTTAAGGGTCCACATAAAGATCAGGTTTATTGAATTTGATAAATCTTATTTAATGTAAGCCAAATGTTTGATTTAGTTTAACATTTAACTCTTATTTGGATTTAAAGTCAACTAAAATAGATATAAAAAAAATGAAAGTTAATTTATTTTATTAAAAAAAGCAAGCATGTATAATCAAACTTAATGGATAAGAAGATCATAATTTTTAATTCGTCAAATTTTCATTACATTACATTATACACCCTCAATGGGCATGTTCCTAATTAATGCTAATTTACATTCTAAACCTCCTAGAAAACTTAGGACCTATTTGCGGCAGCCTATAAGTGTGAACGCCGCCTCAACTTTTGAAAAATACGTCGGTAGCTTATCCGAAAACATATTTGGGCATTTACACTAAACGCAGGTCGCGGGTCGAACCGTCTTCATGTCGGGTTTTAGGATAAACTGTTTATATGGATAAACACAAGCTGTCCTAAACATACCCTTAATCAAAACATTTTAAAATTTGAAACTTTAACCATCAATATAAAATTTAATTTGAAGAAAGCAATAATCGATAATTAGACATCTAATAAAAAGACAATTCATTATATTCACAATATCTTATCTCATATAACTTAAGTTGATCAGAACGTGAACATTTATCGTAACAGCAATATCCTCAAAATTATCCGCCCATAAAAAGAAAAAAATAAAACAGGTGTCAGGAAAATAAAGACAAGGGCGCGGCCACGCGTTTTGCATGCATGGCGGCCTGATGCGCTGTGTTGACACGTCGTGGATGCCAGCTTTTTTATCTTTTTAGAGTTATTCTTAAGTCGAATTCAAAGCTACGTCTGAATAACGGATGCGATATATGTAAAATTTCATTTCTCTTTTTTAAGTTTGTTTAGGGAGGATGTGCCTACTACATCTCAGTTTTATGTAGTTGGGTAAACTTTTTAAAAAAGTTGCAGCTGAAAGTTACGTTTTTTCACCGGTCATGACTAGGTGTGGTGCTTACTTTTTAAATGGTGTTCAACTTTAAAAAGAAAAAAAAAATTGAAAATCTGATTATTTTTCTTCACGGTTGTTTTATTAATAAGCCAGAACTGCCTCAAACGCATCCTTAGTTGTCAATGTGGCATATCACGTAATACTGTTAATGATCTGATTTTGAATTGAGTGGGCTCAAAATCGGCTAAAAAAAAATTGGTTCAAAATTATAGCTCGTAGATTGGATCGTTCATTTCAATCTGAGATAAAATTCGAATCAATTTTCAAATGATTAACGATATTCGAGCTAAATTCAAAACTCGATATGCCAAATTTGGCTCTTGTACTTGAAGTTTGAGATATTCAAAATATTTATCATATTTTTAAAGATAAAATATTTATTATTTTTTTAAAATAAACTTATGAAAATCCGTGGTTGCATGAACCGTTTCCTTCGTCATATACTCAATTAAGAAAAAGAGGAAATTACAAAGAGATCACCTCAAGCTTACCATACACAAATTCATCAATTTTTGAAATTCTCTAAAACTCCCAACACATATTTTTCATTTTTACCAAACTTTTAATAATTTGATCGTGACACGTAAAAATATATTATATTGGTTCGGTAATTCAACAAAAACACTGCATTAACTTGAAAATATCAATATTTTCGAGTGATCTGTATGTAAACTATATCAAAAAAATCACCGCATTAATTCGAATCTAGTTTTAAATTCGAGTTAATTGTCACAATGTTATGATCTTACTTGCATGATTAGCGAGACATTAGTCGAAAAGAAAAGAGAGAGAAAGAGAGGGAGAGAGTGAAAAGAAAGAAGGCATTGAGGTTCTACAATTATATTATAGTTGATTAAGCATAAAAAATGTCCCTCAAAGTGATATTTTGATCATGGCTTTATAATGTTTTGGATGGTTTAGGAATACTATAGTGAGTACATAAAAAAAAAATTTAGTAAAATGCCAAAATAGTGCTAGACTATTCACATGATGTCGTTTTAGTATCAGAGTTTATGGAAGTATCAAAATAGTCCCATACTAATTAAATTATGGCTGAAATATTCTCAATAGAGGACTACTAGAGCTTTTTAAAATGTTTAGAAACTGTTTGACACTTCTATAAACTCTATGACTAAAACAATGGTATGTCAATAATCAGGGTCTATTTGATGTTTTTAATCTAAGAAAATTATGATGAACTAGGTGGGCTCATATTGATGTAGTTCAGCTTATGCAAACTTTGGGCTAGTTTATAATGATCTACACGAATCTATCTTTTATCATTACGGTATGATCGAGTCGCCCTACATTGATCTAAGTTGACCTATAAAAACTAACTATAATGTTTATAGTACATCTTAAATTAGCAATAAAAAAAGGTTAAGTCCTTGATTACAATTGATTTTAATTATAAACTATCATTGTTAAAATCAATATTTCAATAAAAAAATAAAGAACTAATTTTAACAAAGGAATTTCATGCATCTATTAAAATCCATTTCCACTCAATTAAACTTAAACCCATTTTAAGAAAATGTAAAATGGGTTAAAAATATTGAAAAATTGATAAAGAGGTTGGATGCTTTTTTACTTTATAGGGGAAAAATCTAGTACATAGAGAGAAATCATTTATGTTTAAGTGATCATGTCATTTTCTATTTTATTTTTTCTTATTGTGTTAGAGTTTTAAGTGTGAGGAAAAAAGAGAACAAATGCTTGTATGTTGTATTAAATTTTGTCACATTCTATGTAAATTTTGAAGCATATTATGCATTCATGCATGGGTAGGCCATGTCAAAGGCTTTTAGTCATTCATTTGGTAAGAAACTCGGATAGCCTTGAAGGTGGGAGTTCGATGTGTTAGCTAATCAATGAAGGTTTAGACTGGTTTTGAGATTGGTTCATCTTAACATTTGGAGTTATTTAAGATAATTTTCCTTTAAAGGTTTAGATTGGTTTTGTCCAAAACTTTTGTAAGGTTTTGCAAACATAGAATAAGTTTTTCAAAGTGACTTATAATGTCATGTAACAAATGATGAATTTCTTAAACACATAATTTCATGTACCAATTTGAATATTAATGACTATAATTTTTCAGGCACTTACATCCCTTTTGATATTCCACTGACCTTTCATATTCTTGATGTTATAAAATTTATAAATTTTCATGAAATTTTAGGATGGAAAGCATAACATTTTATAATATAAATTATTAGGTCACTATTTTTAAACATAGCTTGGTGACTAGTTTGTCTTATAATTCTCTTTGGTGAGATTTTTGATATCCTTCTTTTAATGAAAAAAATGTAATTTCTAGAAACTTCGTTGTTTAACAATGATTGAATGACATTGAAATAGATTTTTTTGGTTTGATTGGTTTATTTCATTTTTTATCCATCTATTTCCTTATCCAAGATAACAATACAACTCTTTCTCTGCCTACGTTAATTTTGGTATTGCAATATATGATAACTTACATTTTAAATTTAATGGATATTTGTTGTTGTGAAAAACGACGACAATAAAGTAAAAAATGGAACGAGAAAAATTGCATGCAGAAAAAAACATCAGAGCGAGACACAAAGATTTGTGTGATTCGACAAGTTTGCCTACGTCCACGGAGCTGCAGAGGATTTTATTTCTTTGAGGAATTATACCATCGAACACCTCGTCGTTTTCAAGAAAATCTCTATTTTCTTATCTCCCTTCCTCTCTCTTTCTCTCTTAGAGGACTTGGCTTGACCTGACTTGCTTATAACAAGTCATAAGAGGCTATTTATAGAAACCAGGAGTATGATAGGTGGGAGGTAGATTAGCGATAAATGTGATGTGGTAGGTGAGCGGTAGGTGGGAAGATAGGTGAGCGATAGGTGAGATTCTTAATTAGGATGCTAATTAAATTGTGGTGGATAAAGTCTCCACATTACCCAACAAAGATATTGCTAAATCACACGATAGGTTGGATGACCTATTGCTCATCTTTTTCATCCTAAAATTGGGAAGGGAAAAAATGCAAAGCATTTCAATATTGTTCATATGCATCAACCAGATATTCAAAGTTGAGATTTATAATCTGAATGGAGTACAATAAACAATTCAAATTGTCTTAGAAGAAAAATACATATGTAATAACTTGCACCTCACATACAATGTTAGTCTCTACCTCCAACTGCTAGGATGTGTTGTAAGCGTAAATTTCAGCAGATTTATCAAGGCAAAGCTTTAAGAAAGAGGGTATAATCATTGCAGCCATGACCATATAATCCTTTCCATTGACTGAAATTGTACAAGCACATCTTATCATCGCAAAGAACTTGAATTTTGAAGCACAACAAACAGTGGTTAATATCACTTCGATAATTCTACATTTAATTATAACGATAAAAATTTCTCCACCCCTGATTCAAAGTATATTTATTTCTGCAAAATTGGAAAGCAAATATAAGCAGTCTGATTAAAAACAATCAATTGTCAAATGAGATACAAATTATGAAAACAAGCTAAATCAGATTAAAAGAAAAAAAGATAAATATTTTGTAGTAGAGCAGAACGAAAAATTGAACAGAGAAAAGCTAAAAAATAGAATTGCATATACACTTCTCCCAACTTTTTAATTGCAAACTTGACTAAAATCCAGTTTGTTTTGTCATAGACAATTGTACAAGCATTTTCTGTGCCATTGTCATTTTCGTCAATTTGGCAAGTAAAATAAATGTTTCTTCTCTGTTTGTGACTAAGTTTTGAGTTGTCTTATATTTTGAAATGTCGTGAGGTATATTTTTTTTTGTTTGAAATTTTTGTTTTTTTTGTTTTGGTTTTGTTTTTGTTTTGTTTTTTTAACATGCAAGTGTATGCAGTAGATAAGCATAAAAAGAAAAGCAGTACAAAAGCACAAGAAAGACTGTAAAACGCTGTAAACTG
>NW_018165390.1:247080-247288 GCF_001263595.1 Phalaenopsis equestris
AGAGCTCGCGAAGGCTCGGGAGAGTAAGTGAGTTATACCTTTGCTCCGAGAGGTGTAGCCTCAATCAGAGATTCTTCACACCTTCGTTAGGTCCCAAAGAGCTTAGGGATGAAGCCTCTGTCCCTGGTGTAAAAGCTATGTATGTTTTTGATCAAAGCCGATTTTGGCCGTTGAATGAGAGCTATGGTAGAGGCTATTTCAGAGGGGG
>NW_018165390.1:247388-249997 GCF_001263595.1 Phalaenopsis equestris
TTTCTAGACCTCAACCAAAAGTGCGGTCAACAGAGCTGTAGAGGATTTATTTCTTCGATGAATTACACCGTCGAGCGTCTCGACGTTTACAAGAAAATCTTTATTTTCTTCTCTCTCTTCCTCTCTCTCTCTATTCCTCTCTTTATCTTAGCTCTCAATATGACTTGGTTTGGTCTTGCTTGACTTTTCTTGATTTTAAACCAAAAAAGACTATTTATAGAAGCCATGAGAGCGGTAGGTGAGAGGTAGGTGGGATGTGGTAGGTTAGCGGTAGGTGGGTGTGGTAGGTTGCCGGATGGGAGATTATATTTAATTAAGAAGCTAATTAAATTCGATGGATAGTGTTTACACATTAAATTCGAGCAGCAGTAGATTTTTTTTGAAAACCATAAGAATATTAAATGTCATATAAGTACATGAAAGATAATAATAATAAAGACATATAATTAGATTAAGTGTTTTTTTTTTAATCTTTCATCACTTTACGCTAAGATTCAACTTGAAGAACGAAGTTTCTATCCACTTCAATTCTTAAGAAGTTATATCAAGACTATTCCAAACTTTTAATATGAAGCTAGCTTAAGACCCCTATAAATCTTTACATATGAAGGCCTCACTTTTTTATTTTCAAGTGTACTAATTAATAAAACTCAAGTATTTAATTAATTATGCTATCAAAATGCCATTTACATATGATTTCAATTTTATAATTTATGCATATAACAAAAAATATACACATAAGGGGTGGTCGTACCGATAATAAAAGAAATAAATAAGAGTATTTTCCCACATAAATTGTATCAGTAAGCAAAATATTAACATAATTATAGTTTTATTTGAACAAATAAAATCAAATATATGGCTTGCATAAAGAATTCACAAAAAAGTTTATAAAATTCAAAATTCTAAGGTTGAAAATTAGATATCAAAGTTTGAAGGATTGATTTCACCAGAAATATTTTTATTTCTTAAATTGAAATGTGAATTAATTTATTTAAAAGGATTAGTGATAATTAGATCAATGCTTGTAACAAATTTTATTAATTTTATAAAAATGATCCTAATATTTACACAAATTTAACTAGACATCTTTATTCTTCACTTCTTTGTTTTAAGAAAATTTACAAAACCTATTATGGAACCAATCAATCATAAGTAAAATGAAAGGAACATGTGCACAAAATAATAATAAAGTGTAATGGTTAAATGATGCTAGTAAATTTAACTTATATTTAGTTATATAAAATATATTTTGCTCATTCTAGAAATAAAGTAATTGGGTGCCCTTTTTAAGCTTTACTATCTTAGTAAAAAAATTAGAATTTTGCCTTGTTGTGAGCTTGGGCTCTAAGATGGGCACCCAAATACATGTAATAGACACTTTGGTACCCAAGCTCTCATATTCCTTATGTGCACCGTATGCTAATTGGGTAATGTTGATTTCTCCCTTCTTTGCTTATTGTGCATGAAGTTATTTAATAGTAGAGTTTTGTTACATAAAAATTATTTCTTAGTGTAGTAGATTTCTTAAAATGAAGAAAAAAATTAATTAAATGTAAGAATTTAATTAGTAAAAACACCACTAAAATGACTTATTAAATACTTTCAAACTTAGATCATGTTTATCCTCAAGTAAATAAAAAGGGAGTAGTCATGAACACATAACTCAAAATATAAAAATAATTAGAAATAAGACACTATAAATTATTTTGATAAAAATGTATCAAACATTAAGATTTAATACTTTTTACACCAATCATAGTTCTTAGGTGTTACAAAAATTTTATTTCCATTCATTTTCACTAAGATTCATACTAATGTACAAATTACATGTCTTATATATTTTCTAATTTTTGCAGGATCACAACCAAAAAACATATATTCTCAAACTTTTTTAAAACTTAAAACTATCCTTAATCTTCACTTAAAACTCTTTGTCACTTTTACAAATCCCAAATATTTATTGAGAGCTACTATTAAGGGCTATTACATATCATTGTTGACCTCACTTTTGGTTGAGGTCTAGAAATTTCTTTAGTAGCCTAGGTCTAGCCATAGGACTTTCCTATTGACTAGTCTTAGAAAGCTAGAAAAGGTACCCTCACCATTAGAAATTCAAAACTCTTCTCTTTACTCAACTTGAAGTTCCACATATTGGTCCTAACCTCTAATATTTAGTAGGTAAAATCATTATGGGGGAAGCTCAAGAAGAGTTCCTATAGGGCTATTTGGCCTTAGGATTGACCCTGGGTGTTGACTTGGAACTAGGGTACACTATATCTTCACAATACATTGGTTTATGACTCATTTAGAATGGATATTTATCCAATTCTACTTGAAATGCCTAACTTGGGCCTTTTACCCCTAGGCACCTCCAATTTGCCTCACTGCCCTTGGGACCCAAATTTGGCCAAAACTCTTAAATTTTGCCCAAAATACCCAAAATTGATCAAAACTTATTCCAAACACTTTGAATACATCCAAATTTGCCAAAACTGACAAAAATTTCTAAAAATGACCAAATTACCAAAATGCCCCTCCATGGCCCAAAAATCAAAAAATTCCAAAAATTTCTTAAAAATCCCAATAAATCCAAAATATTCCCAATT
>NW_018165390.1:256566-267245 GCF_001263595.1 Phalaenopsis equestris
TTTTATCGAGAGTATTCTTAGGTAACTTCAGCTACCTAAGATGTAATTAACTATAGGGGCTTGCCCTTATAGGAAGCTTTTCCCGAACCCAGTATAATATAAACTCTATTTAATTCTTTATATTAAATAGGGGAATTTGTCGGCCAATACATTAGTTTTCGCAGACCAAACGAATGTCATAATTTTCTCTAGTTTATTTGATCGAGCCTCACCCTCAATTCTTGTGTTCATCCTTCGGGATAGATATAGGATTTGAGGTAAAACGCTCTTTCATCTAAACTATGAAAATTATGGGGTCAGTTTGACTTCATCTTTTTCAAAATTAATTTTTTTTAAATGTGCTTCCGAAGCGGGCAACGGGATTTCAATTCCGATGACCGACAGCTTCTTACGGGCAAACCTCACACCAAAAATAGTGCCGATAATCATGACATCATTTCTTACTCCATAGCATATGATAATTAGCTCTCATTCTTCTTTTGGTGGATGATAACTCTCCCTCTCTCTTTTATTGCATGATATGCCCAACTCATTACGCACTACTTCATATGAGAACTACCACTTGCTATTTTTAATTAATAATTATTTAAAGGATTTTTAACTTATACAAATTTAAAAAATATTAACTTAAATATTTTTATGTATTAACGAAAAGTGTTTATGTGACAAACAATTCATTAGCATCATGGATGCTCATGCTAATGTGAACTAGTATGATCAAGATGTAATAGAATGATAAATTAACTTCATTATTAATGCTTCATGAAACAAAATTGTGTAGCCATAATTATTTTTAATTATTAAATCAATGTTTTGCACATAATAGCGATAATGACACAATTAATATTTTTATTAAATTATTTTAGGACTAATGCAACTATAAACTATGAAGATAAACTTTATTGCCTTCATCCCATAATAATAAGAAAAAAAAACTAACAATTATGTCCTCTCAGATTTCAAATAGCATTTGGTAAGACTATGTTAAAGAAGAACTCAGCCACACACTTGAGTTATGGATTATTAGTAACACATGTAATAAAATGAATCAAAAACTAGTAATATAATTAAGTATAGCGAGATTTTATATGTCATCGTGCTAGTTGCTCTTCTTGAATCTAAAATAGTGAGGGGCTTTTAAGCTTAAAATTACCCAAAAGAGTTTTTTCTTTTCTATTTATAGAAGAATAATCAAAGAATAAATGTACTATTAAGTAGATAAATGATTTAAATAAATTTAAAATTTTTGGTTGCCTCATCATAAATACTTGCTTTTAATGTTCTTGTGTGACTCAATTCTTCTTAAACCATAGTGTATCAAGTAAAATATTATATGTTTTTTGTGCTTCTCAAGACTTGTCCTAGCTCCAACATTACCCACTTAAACATTAAACTTGCTTTTTATAGATTTTATCTATCAATTTTGCTATCTAATATCTTTTTTTAAAATTTAATTTTTCATTGCCTCATAAACTTTGAAAATCACTTATTCATATTACACGTTAAGGCGGAGTTCTTCCATTTGAATGACAAGTTTACGATATCGTACTTTTTATCCTTAGTATGGTAGGCTTTAACCCTAAATCTAAATATTGGTGATAATTTCTAGAATTTTATGAATTATTAATAATGTGTAATCTCTCAACATAAGGAAAAAATATTGCGTTCGGAGTCCGGCCGCAAGCTACAACATGCTATACACTACTGTTGTTTTTTTTCTTTTTTTTCCTCCTCCGCTCCGTTCAGTGTATCACGTCCGTTGTCCGGACGCCATATTTTTTCCAACATAAAGGCTCCCATGGTAAGGTCCATGACAAGCTCTTCATCATTTGCCATAGCTTGATGTGTAGCAATATAGTTTTTTTGTTAGGTTGCTGAAGAGAATTCTTTTATTTTTTATGTTAGAAATAATAGCCCACCATCAGAATGGATCATACACAACATCTAAGCGGTGAAATAAAGTTAGAAAAGAATAAACTAGATTCAAAGTAAAAAATCAAAACCAAGTTGGTGTTGATATTAAGGATTATAATCTCTAATAATAACGCCAAAAATCTAGTACAAAAGAATGCCTACGGAATAGTATTTTATCACATAAGTAACAAAGTGTTGAACATAAACATTATCCTATAAAACATATATCACTAAATTTCAATATTAACTTGATTCTAGTTTTATTTTTATGAATGAATACAGAGTTATGGCATATCCTATAATAACCGCTTCAAAAAAAAAAACCCATATGAGTGTCGTTTTGTGAAGAAGTATCGTTTGAGCGAAAATAAAACAAAACTTACCTACCTCTCTCTCGTTTCCTACATTTTCTCAATGAAAATTTTGGGCAATAAATAGAGAGCATGAGATAGAAGAAGTGAGTGTGTGTTTGTGTGTTTGTGTGTCTATGTGTGTGTGTGAGAGAGAGAGAGTGAGTGAGAGAGAGAGAGAGAGGTGAAGCTGTGAAGAAGAACATAAGAAGAAGTGTGTGCCCTAACTGAAGAAGATGAAAAAGAGTTGTGGGTGACTTCTTGAAGGGAGAGTATACATGTGGTGGTATGTGAATGTCTAGTCGAGGTGAGCACCAAAAACGGGTGCTTGCATGAAGAGGAGCAATGTCACAGATGAGGCGAGAAGAAGATATGAAGAAGAGAAGTAGGGGCTTCTTGTCTATGAGAAAGTAGAGTCAGCATCAAAGCAATGTTGTTCGCCGCTCGTTGCAGGCTCATCGGAGTGAAGAAGAAGAAGAAGAAGAAGAAGAGAAGGAGCGGCTTGTGCTTAGGTTTGGCGTCGTTCTATGAGATGAAAGCCCGTGCCCCAACCGATCAAAGAATAAGAAAAGAAGTCCAAAGAGGAAGAGGTGTACAACTCTGAAAAAGATGAGATGAGTGAAGGTAGTAGATTGCGGGCTTTCTTGGTGCTGGAACTGAGCCACACTCAAAGGAAGAGGAGGTCGTGTGTGCGAGAAGAGCTGATGACCAAAGGATTAAAATAGGTAAGTTTAAAATTTTAACTATTAATTAAGGAAATATTATCTAATTAATGTTAACATAAAGTTTAATTGTATCAGTATTGGAGCGAATAAGCCCTGAATTTGACAATGTAAGGTAACACTAACTTCCTGTACGAAGGAAGAGGAATAATCGCGGGTTTGAAGTGGAAAGCCGAGGCCCGTCAAAACCCTAATTTGCAACTTAATGTAAATTTTCGTATTGGAATTATTCATTTGAAATTTATATACATTAACTTGATATAAATTTAATATATTAATATGAAATTATGTTAATTGAGGTTAGAGATGCTAGCAAGAAAACAGTGTGAGTCAATGAAGAGATTGTTTTACTCTTAATTCCTTGCTCTTTGCCCAAAGAGCTTCCTCTCCCATCCTATCCTGTTTTATCAATAGCATTTTGATTGTTCATTATAGGCTATTAAAAATACCATCAATGCAATTCATATATTTTACTTCAAAAACACATAAATCAAAACAGCTTTAATATCATTGAATTTATTTTAGAATTTATTTTGAAATTAATATCATAACATAAATTCAATAATTATCAAGCTCAATTTCATACAACTAGCACAAGTACCTTTTAACACTACTTTTTCCAATTTATTTTCCACCAACATAACAACCACCCAATCACAAGATTACTTAAATTTTAAGTCCATAGCACATACTTCTTATCTATTTACATATTTCGCATCGAAAACTTTCATATTTACAAACATATCACTAAATTTTTTAATATCACGACAAAAAAAACAAAAAAACACTCACATCGCATTTAGCTGGTGTGAGCTCTATTTTAGTCATTTAAAACCCTTTAAATCCGAGGCTCAATCTGCTCGTAAGGAAAAAATATTGCATCAGGAGTCCTCATGCAGTTTTGCATTACGATTCCAATTAGGACTTGCCACGTGTACAGACCGGTTGGGGGCCTGTCTGTACACGTGGCAGACTCTGATTAGAGTTCTGATGTAAAAAATGCAATCAGGCCTCCTGATGCAACAATTTCTTGCAAGACAGCCCTTAAAAATGAAAAAACACAATTTCATGCCTAATTTTAAAACACCAAGAGTGTTATGTATGTAAAATAATAAAAATTCCGTGTGAGATGTGTAAATAGACAAGAATTATGTGCTATGGATGTAAATTTACCATCATCTTTTCGAGCTCTGCTCCTCAACCGACATCTTCGTCCCCACCGCTTGCGAATCGAAAACCTGCGTTCTCGACTTGCACCCCAGCTTCCTCCCCAGAGATCCCCACCCCCCGGCAGGCGGCCGCCGCCCTCCTCCGGCCTCCCCGCTGCGATCAATCCTCTGGATCGCACGGCGCATGCTAGAGCACTCCCGCTCCAGATCCTGCACCCTGTTCCTCATGCTATCCATCCCCAGCCTCAGGGTCTGATTCTCCTGCGCGGCCGCTCGCCATCTCCCTCCCTCGGCCGGAGGCGGCGGCGGCGGCGGGGGGCGCGGGCGGCGGCGGCGGCGGCTGAGCGGCCGGTGGTGGATCTTCCTCCTCCGCCGTCAATAGGGTTCCGGCGATCGCCTGTCGGAGCTGGAGCTGCTCGAAGAAGAGGACCTGAACAACTGCTCGAAGGGGGAGCCTCTCGTTCTGGGCGGCGTGGGTGCAGGCCTCTAGGGTTAGCTTCCGGAAGTTCAGCACCCCGGTTAACTTCTCCTTCTCTGTCTCCGTCAAGGATGGGTGCGCCTGTTTCATTCAAATTATTCCATGATGGTTAGGGTTTGGTTCAAGTAGTGTTCGGTAAATAATTTAAATCTTAATTTAACTGCAGTGTTTGTGTGTGTCGGGGTAAAAAATATTAGGTCAGGACTACTTATACACCCAAAATTCAATAGTGGGGCACCACATGTCAAGTGGACCCCATAAATTTTAACACTGATCAATCCCAATGTGTTGCGGTGGAGCCACTTAACACGTGACGCTCCACCATTGGACTCCGGACGTAAATCATTGAACTCCAGACACAAATTACGTCCAGAGCCTTCGCGTGTGTGTGTGTGTGTGTGTGTGTGTGTAAATTAAAGTTTTAAGGGTTGCATGTGTAAATGGTGGAAAAAATTTGGTATGTACACAGAAATGTGTACGTCTGTAACATGCAAACATGTTACATGGAGAATTTTGGGAGGTTATAACTGAGTTATACCACCTCTAACCTCTCTGTAACATACCTGTATATGAAAACAGAAACGCAGAACTTATTAGAAGGTACAGGTAAGTTCTTGCTTATAGATCAATTAAAGATATAATTAAAAATTAGATTTATTAATACTTGTTTATAATAATTAGACCAAAAATAATTATTTAGTAATTTATAAGCGCAATTAATTAAATATTACTTTCTTTTTAAAATTAAAATAAGTAGTTAAAACTTATTTAAAATAATGAAAATTTTATTAATATTTTACTTCACTAATTAAACTAAAAAATCTAATTCATTAACTTAATTAAAAAAAATAGTTAAAATTTAATGACAAGAATTTAAAATTTAATATGTTTTTATTTATGTAGTTTAGATTTTTAATTAAATCATGAATTTGACTTCGATCGTTTGGTTGGATGTATTCAACAAATCTATAATTTAGAAAAGATTAAAAGAAATAGTTTTCAAAGAATATTTGGTAGCATTAAAATCAAATAAAATGAAATTATTTTTTTAGGATGAACATGAAAACATAATTAAACTCTCTCTCTCTCTCTCTCTCTCTCTCTAAGTGGGGTACCATGTGGGAATAATGGGTAAGAGCTAGGAAAAATGATTGGGGTGATGTTGCTTGATTAAAATATAATTAAGTGTTAAAAATGAACCAATATACTTGATGAATAATTTAAAATCGCTTGATTAATATTTAATCATGTTTATTCAAATTAATAAATAAATAATTTTAAATATTTTTTTAAATCACATTAATCAAATTGAATAGTCCAACTCATTTATTAATGTTCATGAAAATATTCAATTATTGTTTAACAAGTAACTTGTTAAATGCTCTGTATTTATATAATATATTATTTAAATAAAATTTAATTAATGATAATTTATTTAATTATAATTAATATTAAGATATGATAATTTAATATCAATATCATATATATTTAATACTTTCTTAATATTTTATTTAAATAAATTAATATTTTAATATATATTTATCTTATTTGATTGAAAAAAAATTACTTGCAACTTATGTATCATACATTTTATTTGATATAAACCACTTAGATCCTAATATGAAATATATTTATTTAAATTTTTAAAATCATTTATTATTACCCTTGCATGAAAACACAATGACAAATTGAATTTTTTATTTTATATGAAAAGATAAAATGCTTATTTTATTTTTTTCTCCTCAGTTAATATAACCAACAAGCTTAAGTACAAACCAAGTATGATAATTAACAAAAATAAACAGGACAAATATGAACATATATGTGAGTGTTGAATCCTGATTTATCTGTGAATCACAATCAATGATAGAATAAGAAATGAGAGAGAGAGAGAGAGTAGAGAGAAATACACAATAAGAAATACACAATATTAGGGAGCACAATATATAAAATTACATATTTGTTCTTACTTTAATGAATGCGTTATATGATATTTTGAGTATTTTACATGTATATGCATTCGGCTCGACCACCCTATTACTTGATTGACTGGAATGGGTTGATCCTGGTTTGACAAGACATGCATTCAATTATGTTGAGTTAGGGTTATTAGTTGACCTTTGATGACCTTAGGGTGGGCAAGAGTTGACTCGATCGACTTGGCTTTACCAATCGGCTGTGCTATTCTGATTGTTGACTATTAATCCCCAGGTAAGGAATTCCTATTGGTAGAGCAAGACTATCAAATAGAGAGTGTATTGTTGTAATCCGACATGTAGCTTACTCCTTGACGAGGTGATCATTTGAGATGATTCGTGTGATTATGTTATAACCAAATCTCAGCCTCTAGCGAGGGATCTCAAGGACGCCCACGAGATGGCTAGCAATATTGAGCTTTTTTCTTCAATCAGGTTATAATGATAGGTAGGTCAGTGCCTCTGCTTGGTTGATTGGCTTTGATTTTTGGTTCAGTGACCTACATTCGATCACCCTCTAGCCCCAATTCAGAGGGGGTTGTAACTAGTCAAGTAGACTGCTGGTCTTTAGCCTATGTGCTCTTCCTAGTCGCACTCCTTTATCATTTTGTCCGTTGGATCTCCTCGAAATTCATGCAGATGTATAGAAAGCTAAACCCAAACTCGAACTGAACATGACTAACTTATTATTCCATCAAGCAAAGTCCAAGGCATGACATCTTGGACTCAACTCAACTTAACTCGATTAAAACATTACCAACCCATAGTAATTGCGATGAAATGGGTTTAGGCTCGTCAAGATGAGAATAACATAGAGATATAAGATGACAAAGATGTTGGGTGATGACAATAAAATTGGTTTCAAGGTCCATAGTCATGACTAAAATGATAATGGCATAAAAGGATGGGTAGTGGAGCATCATAGAACTTAGGTTTCGATGGATTCATTTGAATAAAATTGATTATATTTGACTCCAATGAATAATTTAAATATCTTAAAATTATATATATTCAATCAACATAAACACCTTTTTTTCCAAACAATTTTTTAATAAAATTAAATTTAATTAATTTTTTAAATTTGAATTAAATTAATTCATGACTAATTTGAGTTAAATTTTTAATAATATTTCTACATATAAAAGAAATTTATTAAAAGTTCATGTCTTTCTCGAACATACCTTAAGGTAGACATCAATGGCGCGGTAGAGGCCATCATCGTAAACCCTAGAATGGTCCGGCAGAGCAAGCGCAATGTCGCAGAACTTATCAATCCGAAGGTTAGCATCCGAAGCTACCTCCGCCAGGTACCCATCCACCAACCTTCCCACCGCCAGGAACGGCTCCCCGTTTCTCGCCGGGAATCTCTCCATGTTCTCCGATGAATCCACCGCTGCAGTCGCAGAAGAAGCTTCTTCAATGTAGTATCGAAGAATCCGATCCACTGTGTCCACGTCGTACAGCGTCTCCACTAGGTACGAATAGCTCGGCAACAAGAGATCGTCGATCGTGGCCTGCTCGAGCTGTGCGGCGATCTTCTTCTCCAATGCCGTTTTGAGAGATTCGGGCGAGTGAAGAATGTTCGCGGTTCGAAGTAGGCCGAAGAGAAATTGGGCGGTGATGAATGCGGAGCTCTTCCCCGGTGAGAGATTGATGATTATTGTTTCGAGTAGATCTAACTGAGCTGGCTCGGATGGCGGCTGCGATGTTTTAACATTCCGCTTGGATCGAGAAAGCCCGGGGATGGCTCTATTGGCGTAGCAGACCAGAGAGCCCTCTATGAGCTCTGCGCTAGGGTTTCTCTCCTTCATCGCGGATATTACACGCTTGTAGAAAGGGAGATTAAGAATGGTGAGATCTTCCATCCAGTTAGCCGATCGGATCCCATTTTTGCGGCGATCGGAAACCGGCCAGCTGAAGAGGGAGCTTAGTTCGGTTGCGCAGGCGCTGCTGACTATCTTGTCTATGCATCGCTGAATGATGCGTAGATCCTCTGCGAGAGGAAGCAGAGTTTCGCAAGTCTTAAGTGCTTTCACGGATTGGGAAATGCTGTGGAAGACCGATTGGGTGAGGAATTGCTCCGTACGACTAGCAAGGTTGTCCTCCGCGAAATCTTCGGTCATCTCGAGGTACTCGGCGGCGCATCGGAGAGGAGCCGCAGTGATGGAGGAGAAATCGATCCTCACGCCGTAACAAAACTTAGCAGCCGCCTCGAAGGCTGCGGATTCAGCAGGGAAGTCGTGCAGAGAAATCCGACGGATTTCTCCTTCTCCTACTTCTCCCTCCTCCTCTGGTTCCGATAACACTTCGTGGAGTTTCCGGCTCTTCAGCATCAACGGGAACTGCAGAAACGAGCTAGAAATCAGAGATTGAAAAGAAAAGGAACATAAAAAGGAGCTTAGGGTTTCTTGATTTTGGCCGACCTTGTGGAGATGGAAGCTCATGGAACCGACTTCGATGATCACATCGCTGGGCAAGCCGGTGGTGCAGAACCTGAAAGAAGCGAATGGTAAGAATTTGTACAACTCGATGGAGAAAGGAAGAGGAAGAAGAAGTTGAAATTAATCGATGTGCTCACCATGCTTGACTTCCTGCAACTGCGACGATCTTCTCTCCCGCCATTCGTCTTCTTCCTCTACTCTTTAAGATTCATTCCTCTTTAATTTCTTTCTGGATTTGAAGCCATTTTTTGTCTGTGGAGAGCATTGATGACCGGCGGTCGACGGACAGGATAAATTTGCAATTTCTTTCTTTTAATGCAATTTTTTTCTTTTCGGCCCAATTTTATTAAGAGCAAACTCATAAAAGAAGCATAATGATGTCGAATTTAAAATGTTTATACTTTATTTCATTGATAAAAATAATGGTTTTAATTAAAGTGTATTATTTTTATTTTAAAATGATAATTTAATCACTTAATTTTTGTAATGTTATATATCTAATACTTAAATTTTTATATTTAATTTGTAATTTTTTAATCGTCTTGAAAATTGATTCAAAATTTTGGCTGGGATCTAGATCGGATCCAAATAAACGAGCTGAGATACGAGCTAAAATTTTTTATTGAATTTTTTTCAAGCAGATTTCGAGTCGACCCTAGCTCAGCTCGAAATCTGATCTTTTAATACATCTAGTGCTGTTAGTGCTGTGAATTTAATAAATTTAGCTTGAAGATCATTAATTGCTTGAGAATTGATTCGAAGTTTGGTTTGAATCGAGATCAGAACAAAATCAACAAGACGATCTAAATTTTTTTATCAATTTTTTTTTGAGCTAACCCCAGCTTCGCTTGAAACTTTTAGTGCTACATATGGAGGTCCTCAAATTATATTTATTACATATAGAGATTGTCAAACAGTTAATTTAAAGGACTCTGTTCAGCCCTGTCTGCCTCCATTGGCGGAACAGCAAGACCGCAGACTCTTGTCCCATCTATGCAACCAATCTCTCGTTTTTGCCCAAAACAATCAGAACTCTCATATTTCTCATCTCTCTACACCGCTCCGCTTCAATTCAATGACATCTCTTCAACATGCCTCCAACACGGCTCGCTCTCCTTTTCTCAATTTCTTTCTAGCTCAAATGACGATTGTATAAGAGACAAAGAGAGGGATAGGGGAAGAGAGGAAGAGCTCTTCGGTGCTTTGAGTTAGGGGACGAGAAGGCTACGGCCTTGCTGTTTCGCCAATGGAGAGATACAAAAGGATAACAGAGTCCTTGAGGTGTAAATTAAATATTTAGAGACCTCTATATGTAATAGATATAATTTGAGGACCTCTATACATAAAAATCCCTCCATAAAAATAACAAAAAGAATTGATTAAAGTCATCAGAATCCTGCATTTTGATCCACAAGGAAAGCTAAAAAGCACCTATACAGTGTGAGAATTGATTGACTCGACCGTTACCTTCATTCCAAAAGGTTCTCTAAAAAAGCAAACTATTGGAAATGTTCATGAAAAAAGGGAGGCTTCATATTTGTTGTTAAACATGATGTCCACGTCTAGCTTTCCTTTCCATTGGAAGCGAACATTTTGTCCACACTACTCTATATTATATATATATATATA
>NW_018165390.1:267269-276255 GCF_001263595.1 Phalaenopsis equestris
TATATATATATATATATATATATCAATATCTCAAGAAGAGAGTGCATATTAGTTACACCTTATGTACCTATGTAATTGATGTTGTTTTCTTGAGTGTTCGAGTCATCTTCGTCAATTATTGTGTTACTGCTATTAATCTATAGTAGGTCTAGGACATACTATTAGTTTGGTTCTAAGCTGAGTGAATTCAGTCCTTAACAATGATTTGGTGAGTTTATTCATTACTTGATCTTGTGTGTTGATATAATCAACTTGAATTTATTTTGGATGAACGTGGGCTCTTATAAAATGATGATCAATTTCAACATGTGGATTGTTAGCTAATGATATTGTCGGCTGCAACTCCTATTAATTTCCTGTGGCTGTGAAGGCTTATTCAGGAGTTCGATGTTCATACGATACAACTTACTCCCAGGTATTGTGATAGTATATCAACTAACACAAATTTAGGGTCAGGTTGGGGCAGTTGCAATTTATTGAATAATCTACTCATCAACAGCTTATCCAAATAAGTTGGTCGGTCATTGTGGCAATAGTTTGAAAACATTTGATTTGTAGTTGTTTGTGAAAAAATAATCATCTG
This sequence comes from Phalaenopsis equestris, assembly GCF_001263595.1. Classification (NCBI taxonomy): domain Eukaryota; kingdom Viridiplantae; phylum Streptophyta; class Magnoliopsida; order Asparagales; family Orchidaceae; genus Phalaenopsis; species Phalaenopsis equestris. The sequence continues at coordinate 267,853 of NW_018165390.1, forward strand.
TCTCTATTAACTAATGTTATTTGTAGCAGAACTCTCTTGGCAATATATTTGATACTAGAGAAACAGAAAACTCATGCATGATAGTAAGAAAAAAGACGAAACAGCCCTCACTTAACAGTGAATATCAAGATTAATACAAAAATTATTAAAATGATAATTAAATTTATGATAATATTAATTTTAAAATTGAGAAGATGTATGTCACAAGCTATACTATCATTCAGGGATACCATCCAACCCCGATCACTATTGACGGTGGAATCTGTCAGACTGTCCGCCCACTGGAAGAAGACGCACATTTCTGTGATGCTCCGCAAGCAACTGTAGAATTGTCTCCCGTAGTTGTGTGCTTGATATGACATCAATAAGAAATTTTGTAGTCCACAGTGACAAAACACACGTCGGGAGGTCCCTGAAATCCTGGAACTCATCTTCCTTGAAATGTCAGAAAATAAAATAAAAAAAATGTACAAGAAAATAGAAATAAAAAAAACAGTATTGAATAAACGAGCATGGATTGATAGATAAAAAAAATAAATGCAGGAGTGAGGTCTCAGAGAACTAACTACACCAACCAACGAGTTTGTCACTATAAGAAGACAGAAGACCTAGTAAAAAAATAAGTTCTTGATTGTCTTTAACCCACGTAAAATCACATCCAATGCCACATTTGCATATCACTAAAAAAGGTCATCCACTAGGTCATCATAAACTGATACACATAAAAGAAGAGAAGATCTTAGTTGTTTTCATTAGGATTTCACATGCAACACTAACCAACAACGACTAACTAGTCATCCAAAATAAGTCATAAGGTCAAAATTTTCATTATGAATCTCACAAACACAAAAAAAAAAAAAACCATGGAGGAAAGCAATGTTAAAAAAAACATGGAGGAAAGCAATGTTAACCATGTGAATATTATAAAATCACAATTATCATTAATACAAGTAACATAAAACAAACATAGTCTACAAAAATAAAAAAGAAATGGTCAGGGAGCATCCGACAATAACATCTCTGATTTGCTCTCTCAAATCAGTCATTTTTATTGCACCTTCGCCGTTTTGGGTGTAAAATTCTTATGACTCCATCTCTGCTTGTGATATAGATTATCCGATGTGAAATTCATATTCTTCAGGCGGGACCTGCATCTAATCTTCATCAGTCATACTAAAGTTTGCATCTTACTTAGAGTGGTGCCGTCGAATGTAGTTGTGGAGCACCATCGTGGACACCACAATCTCTATTTTTTCAGGAAATGGGCACGTCAACATATCACGAAAAATCACTCAACCACCAGCAACAACACTAAACATTAGAGAGACACACACACCCAAGTCCAACAACCATCATCAACACTAAAAAAATCAACACCCTACAATAGAGAGAGACACACTCACTCAAGTCCAGCCAGCATCACCAACACCCAACTAACATCACCAATTCCCAACCACCAGCATGAACACCCAACAGTAGAGAGAGTCTCACACACCTAAGTCCAACCACCATTACCAACAACCAACCAACAACACCAACACTCAACAATAGAGAGAGACTCACACACCCAAGTCCAACCACCATCATCAACTCCCAACCACTAGCATCAACACTAAACAGTAAAGAGATACACACACACCTAAGTCCAACCACCATCACCAGTACTCAACCACTAGCACAAACACCCCACAGTAGAGAGAGCCGCACTATAGTAGAGAGACCCACACCAATACCAACACCCTACAGTAGATAGAGCTATAACTTCCACGAATTCAAGTGTCACGAGTCCAACAACCATTACAAAAGAAAACACCAATTCCAACAGACTAGCCAAAAGAAAGCATAAAAATTCCAACAGACCAGCCAACAAATCAGACAACCTAGTCACGAGCAAAGCACCCAAAATCCAGCATAATTCGACAATTACAGGTTATTCCATTGAGTATTCTCAACTACAATCAAAGCTAAACATTCAAGCTAGACAAAAAAACTTCACCATGCCTACCAATTTTCCATGCCTTCGAAATTCTCATAGAGAAAAGGAGAAAGACAAAAAATCACAGAAGAAACCATGCCACAGAAAATTTCCATGCCTTCGACATTTTCACAGAAAAACGGAAAAAGCCAAAAAATCACAGGTAAAAGTCATTCCTTCACAAATTTCCACAGTAAGCATGATGCTACACACAAAAAATCCATTCTATCAAAAATCACCAGAACAAAGCCAACACTATTACGGATCGCAACTGCATCTACGAAAATGACTTACAAAGCACTGCAACTACGGATCTCAGAGGGGAAGAGGAAGAGAAAGACAACACAGTTGAAAGAGACGTGTCAGACACGTAAGAGTGGCGTGCGATGAGGGCAAACACGATGAAGCAACAAGATGAGGGCGGAGGAGAGGATCAAAAACACATAGAGCACAGGATGAGGGCAAGCATGAAGGTGAGGGCAGATACATTAATTTTAACTCTAAATGCTGGGCTACAGGGTCGAACCCGCGACCGACGTTTAATATAATACGAATCGCGTGTATCGCGTTACGCCCGCCCAAAGCTCCAACCAAAAACATCGGCCTCATTTTCCAAAACGCCTAAGATGGAAATAAACTCCCCCAAATGACCTTTAGTGTTCACTACAGTGTTATTGCTCTCCAATCTTTCTCTCTCTCATCTTTCAATGCTCTATTCCTTCGACGTACCTCCTGGACAAATTTACATTCAACAAAAGAGAGGGAAAAAAAATCACTCGTAAAGGAATGCAAATCAAAAATAGCTTTCACCTTCACTTTTTATCCACTAATTTCAAAAATATATATTTAGAAAAATTCATTTTTTTCAACTAAAATTGAATAAAAATATGAATAAATCTTGTACATTTTTTATTTTTGAGATATAAAAAGTAAACTAAAATTTGAATGGTAATGTTCAGCACCAAAAAAGTAAATCTCTCTCTCTCTCTCCTCTCTCCTCTCTCTCTCCTCTCTCCTCTCTCCTCTCTCTCTCTCAAATTAACATCACATTCACATTCAACATAAATGCATTTCCCTATCAAATTACTACATTCAATTTTTAATACAACAGTTTGCAAACATTCATGCGGAGCTCATTAATGCGTGCGGACCAGCGCACCGCCTTAAAAGCAGCAGCCTTCTGCCGCCCTGCAACAGACATGCAAATAATAATGAGTCTTTTCAAAATTAGTGAGAGATAATAACATATAAATCACAGAGAATACCGATATTTACAAATTAAGAATTTAAGTGATTTTTTTAATACTATTAAATAAATATATTTACATATGTCACCTTCAAATTATTGATAAATTAATAAATATTAAAAATATGAGTTGAATGAAATTTAATATTTGAGTGAAAATTTAAAAAATAATTCGAATATAATGATTGATTTGTAAATAATAAATTTCAGTTGATCTTCATGTAAGTCAGCTCGTTTATATTTCCAATTCAAAAAGTGTGTTCGTGTTTGACTTGTTTGCTTAGCGAGCCGAACACTAGCCGTTCACGAACAAATAGTCGTTTTGACCACTCTAATCACGTAGTCATTAGATGTTAATGATTGGGGCAAGATTTAAAATATCATTTGAATCTAATTTAATAAATTTTATTTTATTTTCTTAATAATTAATACTTTTAATTGATTATAAATCTTTGTAGCTTTGTAGTTTTCGGCTCTTTAACTTAGCAAATAAGCCAAACACGAGCTTATTAACGCACCAAACACAAGCTATTTTCAAACAACGAGCCGTTTTGACAGCCCTATATGTAATTGCCCCCTAATTACTAGAAGCCTCTAGGGGTGTTTAGTATATGGTTATTTCGAAAATGAGTTTTGATTTTCTTACTTTTAAAATTTTAATTTTTATTCAAAAATTGAAAATTTATTAAATTTTTTTTTTCTATTTTAATTTAAATTTGAAGAAATTTAAAAAATAAAAAAAAATTTATTATATGCGGCATTTAATTGATATTATGCAAATAAGGCATACAATTTATAGTATTTATTCTCTCTTAAATTTTAATTTATTAATAATCAAATTATTTAAATCAATTAAATTCTGATTTGATAGGTTCGATTTTATTAAAATTTAAATTGAAATACAATCCATTGATGCAATTGGCCGCAGGAATGGCTCATTTGACGGCTATGATCTTTCCGGTCTATCCAAATTAACGGTCTACGGAGGACATAAAAATTGGGAAGGTGAGGTAAACGGTCCACCGAATATAATGATGCATTGACTCTTAACCAGAACGAAGAAATGTCCCCACATTGATTGGGCTGAAGTTGTTGGGAGCAGTTATTATGAGTTATAAAAAAATCTTAACTTTATGGATACATGTGTATTAATTATATTTGAAATAAATTAATAATATTAATTTAATAATGTAAATTCAAGTGGTCATGTGTTACATGCTAACTTTAGTGAGAAAAATTATTACTTCGAAAATACGCGCGTAGCATTACGTGCGAAGTCCAATGAAATCACGCAACGTGGAGGTATATAAATAAAAAAAATTGATCCGGTAACACAGGAGAATATTCTCCTGTGTGTTATTCCGTATTATTCAGGTGTTATTATGTGTTATTGAGGTGTTATTTTTATTATGGGAATACTCTCGGTGTTATAATAACACAATAACACATCAATAACACTTAAATAATACACAATAACACATAATAACACCTGAATAATACGAGAGGAATATTCCCTTGTATTATCAGACGAATTTTATATTTTTTCCTATCACCGCCACGTGACGTGATTTTATTGGACTCTGCACGTAAATCTACGTGCGGAGTCCTAATGCAATATTTTCTCCTTTAGAGAGTAATGATTTTTTTTTTTAATTAGACAACCACCAATACCTTTTTATTTAAGCTTGAGGGGCAATTTTTTATGATAAAATTAGTACTATTTGTGAAATGTTTAGTTGGAACTTCATAGCGATCTATCGTTCCGTCTACTATAGCCAACAACCTTTTTTTGTTTTTTGAGTGATGAGAGCATCTACTTGCTTATATAATAAATACTTGCTTATATAATAAATATGTCAAAGTGTTGCTTAGATACTTCCTATAAGTTTTGGGTGCTAAAAGAAAAGCTAAACATTGACATAGTAGAAAAGAAAAATGATGAATGATATGATAGTTAAGAATACGGGCACATAATGATGAAATGATAAGATCATGTTTAGGGCTTTTAGAGGGACTATTTATGCTTGATAAAATGATTAAGGAAAGAAGTTGTTTCATTTTTTCTTAAAAATAGAATTTAATTTCTTGAAAAAAATATCTTAAAAGCTATCTCTAAAAGTAGGATGATGGTCAATCACTCTATAGAGAGTTTGAGTGATCTCCTTCAACTTATGGAGAATAATATATTTATCTTTTTTTTCAATGCAATTTTTTTATTTAGTATTGTGAAATCATAATTTTATTCTTTCTCTACCTTGCCATATTATTTTCTTTCCTATTATTCCATAAAATTAAGAAAAATTGAATTAAGGTTATCATGTATGTTTACAGTTTAGGGTTTGGGGTTGACCATTTGAACATCTAAACATTTTGGAAAATTTTAAAAAATTTCCAAAGATAATTTAAATCTTGTTTGTGAATTAATATAAGTTTGTTTTTGTGAAAATTTGTGTTATTTTTAGCCTTGAATTGAATTAATTATTATGGAGAATTTTGAGAGAGAAGGGAGTTATAGGAAGTAAAAATAGTCATTTAAGTGCTATGAGACCATTTATGGGTGGTTTACTTAGGCTAATAGTGTATTATTTTACTATTTTACTTGCAATAAAAAATTTCAAAAATTGTGCACTGGCGCCTAAGCGCCACATCTGGCGCTTACGCGCGAGCCAACCAGAGAGGGAGGCACCTAAGCGCCACATACCCGCGCTTAAGCGTCAGTTAACGAAAACCGGTTCACGAACAGTTAAAAGTGAATTTTTGGTCCGAAAATGTCATTTTTAATGCCTCCTATCGTCTTCCCCAACTCGAGTTTGCGATTTTGAGGGCTAGGGCAAGTGAAAGTTGGAGATTTCTTGGTGGAATCAAGTGAGATTTGCTAGATCCAAGTTTCTTGAGATAAGAGCTTTACTTTTATGCAAAAATTTTGGATTTTCACCATATATTTTAAGCATATTTAGAAGATTTTGAAAATCTACTATTCATGGTGAAAAGTGAAGAAAAATCTATGAAAATTGCTTGGGAAGTTTAGTTAATGCTTTTGGAAGTTTAGTTTAGTGATTTAAACTTAATTTTTAAAATTATTTTTGGAATTTATCAAATTTGTAGAATGACACCAAAAATGAAAAGAAGCAAATGAAATAGCTCATTTGATTCGAGCAAATTTGTCAATTTAAAAGCTCATGATCGATATAGTGACGCTCTAAAGTCACGAAAATTGATTCAGGAGCGATGTTTTAAGAGTCCAGGTGGAGAAGTGGAAGACCTGATAGTCCGCCGACAGTGGGAACAGTTCTGTTGTTTCACTGTTGTCACTATAATTTCTGTTGTAAGGGAGTTTTATGCAAATCTCCCCGAGGCTGAGGACGATCGAGTTATGGTTAGATGGAAGTTGATACCTTTTACTCTAGAGGTAATCAACTTGTTTTACTATTTACCACTACTTTGTGTTTTTATGCCAATTATAATCTTACGGAAGCGGAATTGGACGAGATCATATCTTATTTGACTGTTGGAAGAGGACTTTGGAAGATTACAAATGAGAGGACAGTAAATTTTGTAACGTCAAAGTTGTGTGCACCATCAAAGGCTTGTCACTATTTTATATCTGCTCGTCTGCTTCCTACAATTCATCACAGTGAAGTGACCAGAGAGAGAGCGGCGTTGAATTATTGTATTCAGGAGGGAAAGCCCATCAACATAGGGGCTTTGATCTATCACACTATCATCAGTTTAGCTGCTGCTACTACTACTACATGTATGGGATTAGCTTATTTGATATTTTCTTTATGCGAGCAGACTAGAGTAAAGTATGATAGTTGGGAGGAAGTTCTGTTGCCTCTGAAGCCCATTACAAAATTGAATGTGAAGACTTATTTTGAGCATTCAATTTTTGGTTGGAGAGGAGGATTTTCCAGGAGCTATGGATTAGAGACATCTGTTCCATCTACCTCTGCTGCATCTTCATCAAGACCATCTGCTCCACATGCTTCTACATCTCAAGGTGAGTCAACTGAGACTCAAGAGCAGTTATTACAAAAGATGATGACTTAAATTCACTTTACCGCTGATAAATTTCAAAATCTACAACATTTTGTTGAGCATACAAATAGGTATAATAGGAGAAAGAGTGACTTTGAGGAGAAACTATACCTAACTCTGGAGGGCTTGATTAGAGGTGACCCAGGAGTAGTATTTCCTCAATATCCTCATTATCCCGACTATGAGCCTAAAGAAAAATGGTATAGTGGCAATTCTGAGAGTGGAGAGGAGTAGAGATGAGAGATAATGTGTTGGACTTGATTTGGTTTGATGTATTGTTATGTTTGTGTTTTTTTATGAACTTTATGATGTAGTACTACTATAGATGCAGTTATGTGATGTCGTGGACTATGTTTTATGTTGTGTTTTGAATTTTTATGTTCTATTGTTATTGTGATTGTTGTGTTAGATAGTATTTTATTTTTAAAATTTTAGGGTAGTAACTGTTTTTATTTTTAGTACTGTGGATTGGTTAGTTTAGAACTTAACTTAATTTCATGTCTTTTTAAAAAAAAAATTAAAAAATCTTGCTAGCTTAGATCTTAATTTTAAAATTCAAAAACTGTTACCCTATTTTTTTTTTCTTTTATCATGTTAGTGTGTGGTTTGCTTTTATACCCACTGTTTAGAAGTCTATTGAATCTCTACATGCTAAACTAAAATAAAATGTTAGAAAATTTGATCAAAATTAGTTTTACTCCCGTCTTTAGTTTTATACTTGTATAATTAGGATGTAAAAATTTATGTTAGCATGTTATTTCAATTTTTATTCCTGCCTATATAATTATCTGATGCTAAACTGTTTAATCTGTTAAAAAAAATTAAGTTTGAGGGAGGGATGAAAAATATTTTCAAAACATAAATTTTATTTGTTCTCAAATGAACTACAAATGAATTTGAAGTTTAAAAGAAAATTTGATTATGTATATGAAGTTATATTAGGGAAGTAAAATTTGATTTTAGAAACGAGTAAGAAAATTTAGTTAAAATTTTAAGTAACAAAGAAAAACTTTTTAAGTTAAAAATTTTTAATATAGAAAATGATTAATATAAGTGAGTATCTTTAGTAAGAAAAATTGTATTTTTAAAAATTTTAGATAATTTAGACTTTTATTTTTAATACTTAAATTTCTTTTATTAAAAT
>NW_018165390.1:276616-278017 GCF_001263595.1 Phalaenopsis equestris
TATAGTAAGTAAAATTATTTTTAATAAAAAATTTTAACTAGAGAAAATAAAAGAACTAAAATCCAAATTTAGAGAACTTATAATATGTTTGAATTAGATAGGAACTCATATTTTCATAGCTCTTAACATTAAAAATTTTCAAACTTTAAGTTGGTCTCATTTACTAATTATTTTTTTCTAAATTGGACTACTATATTTCTAAATTTAAATTTTAGTAACTCCTAAAGAAACTCATATACATATCATACAAATTTGGTTTTTAAAGATTGAAATGTCACTTGAGGACAAGTAACATTTTAAGTTTGCGGGATTTGATACACCTAAAATATATAGTGTTTTTAGACACATTTTTATACTTATTTTTGAGATATTGCGCTTTAATGGAAGATATTTTTATATTTTTCTTGTAGATACAAGTAAAAATGAAAAAAATGCTTAAAAGAGTGAAAAAAATTAAATTTGGAGCAAAAATGTGAAAAATTGTGCAAAAGAGTTTTGGCTCCTAAGCGCCGGTTAAACAAAGAAGGCCTCGACTAAGCGCCGAGACCCCGCGCTTAAGTGCTAGTGGTAGTTACTAGACGAGTAAAATTGATTTACACGAATTTCGAAGAGGTTTTTGAGGCACCCATTGGCTTAATAGGTGGTTGTAACTACCATGGACAACAATTATCATGAAAGGATGTGTCTCTTGAGCAAATACATCGAATCAAAACACATTTTGAAGAGATCCCAAGGCACCTCTTGGAAAATTATAAAAGAAAGAAGAAAGGACTTAAAAAAGAGTCCTGAAAATATTGGAAAGTTTTGAAAGTTCTTCTCTGGGGATTCAGTTCGGAGAGATTTTTAGGAGCCATTTTTTACTTATTTTATCCTTTTTGTTATTTTGTTTTGAGGTGATTGCTTTTTTTTATTTTATTTTGAGTGATTGTAAAGAAAATAGGATCAAAGGAACCTCAGGAGTTTGGTGGAGGACTTGAGATAAGTTTTTCTTTTGGTTTTAATAGGCTAATTTTGGTTTTAATTGAGACTTATTGTTGGTTTGACAATGTTAAACTAAAGTGTGGTTTGTTTTCTCTACGGATTTTGAGTAGCTTTCTTTATCTTTCTTCTTAAAATGATAAGTAATTAAGTTTTGGATGGAAGTTGTGAAGAGTATTGATCTTTAATGTTGGAAGAAGTTGTGATGATTTGAATCCATGCACTTCATTTACTTCTTGATTTGGCCAATCCAGATGTTAAAATTTATTGTGAGAACAAGTAAGAATCGGGCTGGTATTGTCTCAGTCAACAATTGGAAAAAATCACATGAGGTTGTATGAATGAGAATGTAGTTCATATGATTGAGTGCAAATAAATAGAAAAATATTCATTGATGGGTGTAGAGTTAGAGGGCTTTAAAGT
>NW_018165390.1:278294-291198 GCF_001263595.1 Phalaenopsis equestris
ATATTAAGTACTTTTCTTCTACAAAAACTTTAGTTATCTTTTTAAGTTGTAACTTTTTTGTTAAAATATCAAAAATACAAAAAATATTTAAAATTTTAATTACTGCAAATACATCTCTAGTTTAAGTAATTATTTTTTAAAATAGAAAGTAAAATAGAAAAAAAATCATATTGCATTATTTTCCTATGGGTTTGGTTCAATATTCAGGTCTTAATCAAAAAGTCTTATATTACTTGATAACGATACGTATACTTACACAGTATCCCAATATAAATATATATAAATTAAAAAGTTAAATTCTTATTTTTCTTCAGGATCAAGTTTTTGGTTTTGTTGCAAAATAAAGAAATATAAGTGAAAAATATCATCAGAACTATTATTATATTGTGCATAAGTATTAAGTCAGGATCATAAGCAACATCCATTTGGATACATAGTCCACTACTAACAGTATATATAAATTCCCGAAAGATGGTATGAATGGTCCCATGAAATCCAATTCCTAAACATCAAATATTTGAACTTCTAGCATATAATTGATAGACATCTCATTTCTTCTAGAAATATTGCATACTCATTGACATCTATCACAAGTTTAATATAAGCATTAACATCTCTAATGATAGTAGACCAATAAAATCCAGATTGTAAAATTTTGTATGTTGTTTTATCAACACCAAAATGTCCCCCAAAATCAGAATTATGACATTTTTGAATAATTTCATAAGTCTTTTCTAAATGTACGCATTTTCGAATAATTAGATCCTTTCCTTATTTATATAAAAATGGGTCATCCCAAAAATACTCTTAGCTTCAGAAATAAATTTCCTCTTCTGTTGGTATGTCATTCCATAGGGTATAATATCACTAACAAGAAAGTTTACAATGTCAGCATACCACGGAACACGCCACACATTAATTTTGAATAGGATTTCATCTGGAAAATGTTCATTAATTTCTTTTTCAAAATAGAGTGGTTTTTCTAACTCAAGCATGAACAAATGACCAACAATTTGGTTTTCAGTTCCCTTCCGATCTACTATTTCAAAGTCAAATTCTTGCAAAAGAAGAATCTATCTCATAAGTCTAGGTTTAACATCCTTCTTTTTCATTAGGTACTTAATAACAACATGATCTGTATGCACTACGCAATGAGTTCCAATTAAATATGATCTAAATTTATCAAAGTCATATACTATTGCTAATAACTCTTTTTCAGTTGTTGTAAATTAATTTGAGTTTCATTAAGAGTTTTACTAGCATAGTAAATTACTTTAAAATTTTTATCATATATTTATCCTAAAACAACTTTAATAGCATAATCACTAACATCACACATCAGTTCAAAATGTTTTCTCATATTTGGTGAAATTATAATTGGTGCAGTGACTAAATTTTCTTTTAATAAAAAAATACCTTCCATTAAAACGTAATATCTCAAAAATAGGTATAAAAAAGTGTCTAAAAATACTATATATTTTAGATGTAACAGTACACCGACCAATGTAACTCCTAGCTTTAAAATAAAAAAGATAGGAGTAAACATCAAATAACATCATTTCAAAAAATATAAAGCCAAATATTAAGATAGTTTGGGAAGTCATTGAGGTTCTCCTCAGAATCTGGGACATCCCCTACCTTTTGCTCCTTTGGTTTTAAAAAAGAATTGTTCTATATTGAGTCCTTCCCACATGAAATTCCTATGTCCAATCATGAAAACTAAACTTTGAACTCTTGAAGACGAAACCCCAATCTTAATCAAGAGTTTTATGAAGAAACTTCAGCTGCTTAAGATGTAATTAACTATGGGGGTTTGTGCCTTTAAACTCTATCTTATCTTTATATTAGGTAGGGTAATGATCTATTGAAGATATTTGATCCCGACAATTTATATGTAATAGTATAACAATGTATTTGATTATATTTTTCAATTATCTTTCCTTATTTTGCAACGGTACAAAAAACTTGATCCTGGAAAAAATAAGAATTTAACTTTTTAACTTAATATATATTGGGATACTATGCAAGTATACGTATCATTATCAAGTAATATATGACTTTTTAATTAAGCCCCGAATATCGAACCCACAGGGATTGTTAACAATATGCGATAATTAAAGTAACAAACTTTCTACTTTAAAAAGACAAATACATAAACTATAGTTTTTATCACAGGAAGTAAATTAAAACTCTTTCTGGTATTTTTAATGTTTGAAAATGAAATAAAAACTTATTAAAGATAACTTGAGTTTATGTAAAAGAAAAGCACTGAATACAAAATATATATCTCCTTATCATGAATCAGTAATAAATATAGGAATTCTATTGTGGAAGTATTTAAATTGTGTTGTGTCAAATATGAGCAATATTATTTTTTATCATTATTAGAGATGCTATAAAGAACATTGGCTAATTTAAAGTTTGAATAGTTCTGATGACCGGTTAGGCAAGGAAGATATTAGCTCTCACTCTAGAGTTCTCTCGGTTCCCTCCACCTGAGGTCTAACATCTCGTATCAAAACCTAAAACAATAAAACAAGTTGGAGGCTTTAGCCTGTCGCTCTAAAGTCCTCTAACTCTACACCCTTCAAATATTATTTTCTTATTTATTTGCACTCAATCATATGAACTACATTTTCATTCATACAATATCATGTGATTCTTTCCAATTGTTGACTGAGATAATACCATCTGATTCTTACATGTTCTCACAATAAATTTTAACATATAGATGGGTCAGATCAAGAAGTATATGAAGTGCATGAAATTAAATCAACACAACTTCTTCTAACATTAAAGATTAATACTCTCTACAAATTCCATCCAACACTTTAATTACTTATCATTTTAAGGAGAAAGATAAAGAAAACTACTCAGAATTCATGGAGGAAACAAAACCACGCTTTCGTTTAAAGTAGAAATCATTGTCAAACCAACAAGAAGTCTCGATTAAAATCAAAAGTAGTTTAAAACAAAGATAAAAACTTATCTCAAATCCTCCACCAAACTCTTAAAGTTCCTTTGAATCTCTTCTCTCTTACAACACTCTTAACTCTTAAAATAAAACAAAAATAATAGAAAAAATAAATTTGTGGTGCCTGAAATTTTCTCTAAAAGCTTCTCTACAAACTTCTTCAAGAACTTTTCAGGACTCTTCTAAAAGTCTTAACTTCCTTCTTTTATAATTATCCAAGAGGTGTGTTGGTATCTCTTCGAAATGTATCCTTATTCGATGTATTTACCAAGTGATGCCTCTTTTCACAAGTTCTTTAATTATATTTTCATCCTTAGTGGTTATAACCACCCATTTTAGCTAATAAGTGCCTCAAATGTCCCTTCGAAAATGTCATTTTAGCTAATAAGTGCCTCAAATGTCCCTTCGAAATTTGTCAAAATGAATTAACCAGTCAAGAAACTATCACTGGCGCTTAAGCACGGTGTTCTCTGTTTCATCGGCGCTTAAGCGCCGGTTCTGGCCCTTATGCGTCACAATACTTTTGTATCATTTTTACATTTTTGCTGCAAATTTGATTTTTTTTTCACTCCTTTTAGCATTTTTCACCTTTTTACTTATACCTGAAAGAAAAACACACAAATACTTTCCATTAAAGCGCAATATCTCAAAAAAATAGGTATAAAATGTTTCTAAAAATATTATATATTTTAGGTGTATTAATCTCACAGACCAAATCAATATTATCAAATGATATTTTCATCTTTCGAGATGAAAAATTACTTTTAATATCATGTTCGACTCTATGAACCATTAAACATATGAAATCTATTTAGTCTCAGTTTAAAAATCGAAACATTATTTTCAAAATCAAAATTATATATGTATATTAAATTAAATTATTTAAGAAAAAGCAACATATCAAATCTAAAAAAATGAGGATTAGGCCCTCTTGTAGGTTTCTTAAGCATTCAACTTACTTATCGTAGTGAAATAAAAATGTATGATTGTCATTTTAGGTCCATCATTAATAATATTTAATAACTTAGCTTCTTCTTTAATTCCCTTCATACTGAACCTAACATATCCAAAAAAATTCTTAAATTGGTGAAGTTAAAATATTTTCACTAGCCTTGGACATTTTAAATCAATTCAAGTGTAACTAATCAACCCAATCCTACTAACATTTCTCCTAAGAATAACATTTGAAAGATTTCATTAAAGAACATGAAAAATCTTATCACTTGGGATCTACGAAGACCCCTCCCTAGTTTTTCTTTTTTTATGCCAACCTCAAGCTTTTTCAGGCCTTTTCACCTTTTTTTATTCCTTATTTTTCTCCATTTTCTTTTAATTTTCTTATTTTTCTTTTAATTTTATTATTTCACTGTGAATTCCTATATCTTGTTAGGCAACTTTGGTCTTTTCTTTTTAAACAATATGGAGAGCCAGTCTCCCTTAAATGATAAGTATATTTTTTTAATGCAACCCTTTATGTTATCATTCAACTAAAAGTTAAGACATTATCAAAGTGGCTTAGCAAAAAAAAAATAACAAATAAATAAATAAATAAAAATATTATTGGTTAGCTACTTAATATTTTAATTATACCATTTTAATTATCCTAAGAATTTTAGGTGCATTAAGAAGTTGTTGAATTTTGAAACTAAGTTATTCTACTATTAAGTTTAATTTTTCTTTAATGATATATAACTATTTCTTAAAAAAAATTTTGACAATAATGTTGACTTGATTAGGATTCCTAACAGGAGTTTCCAAATTAATGTCACCTTTTGCTGAGTTATGTGAGCTACTATCAAGCCCATAAGAAAATAACATTTTTTCCCCAAACTTGCTTTTTTCACAACTCATGTAGCATGTAATAAAAGTGAACTGAACAACAACAAGTAAGTGCAAAATATAGCAAATACATGAGTATGAATCTCAGAAAATATCACACATGAAATCAACATGTCACATGTATGTAAATGTGTCGCAGTGCATCATCCATAGAAAGTAAGAAGACAGTAGATGAATAACAATGACACTTCACATATATCTTAAAACATATTTTCTATCCTAAGTATGTCACGTGAAAATTTGAAGGAAAAAATAAGAGCATAGCATGTAATAATAAAAATTGATATCATGCCATTAAATATGACAAGACATCATAATAAAAGTATTAACTCCTGTGAATACATTACTTGAGTGAGAATCCATGAACTTAATATGACACATGCATAAGTAACACAACCAAAAATACTAAAAAAAAATCAAAATAAAAATTCAAAACAAATTTCAAAGTAAATTTTAAAATAAATGCAAAAAGCAAAAGCATGCTCAACACATCAGATAATACCTATTAGGAAATGTTTAATTCTAGAATTCCACTAAATGCAGAGAACTCATTAGTGGAATTAATTAACTTTCCTAATTCCACTGGATGGGGATGAGAAAGATTGTTGTTCCTGTTAATCAGCTAATATTAATACTTCATCAAACCTAGTTTTCTTAGATTCATTTCAGGGGTGAATCCTTCTCACATAAGTTTCTTCACTTAATTAAGATAGGATTTTTTTTACAAAATTTAGATTGACACTGTACTTAAAAAATAAAATTGAAACTTTTTAGGCTTGAACTAATCGTTGTACGCTAGCACTTTTCCAAATTGTGTTCATCTTGTTCCCTATGGAATTGACAACCGGACTCCACCACACTACTACTGATACACCATGTATACTTGCATGAGCTGCTCATGCTTCACAACACTTGGTGTAGGTTAAGTTTTTGGCGTCATTGTCGGGGAATGATGGTTGATCCCGAAAATTATAGTTTTGTAAAATTAATGAAGATGACTCCGCTTAGCAGCGATGCCAAAAACTTGGTTCGTTATTTATTAATAAGAAATTTAAGCAATTTATGTTGAGATTCTACGCAAGTATATATATCATTATCAAGTAAAATAGGACTTTCTGTTTAAGCTCCAAATATCGATCCCACAGTGAAGGTTTAAATTTGAGATGGTAATTTAAATTAGAAATTTCACAATAATAAAGAAAGTCTACTATACTAATTTCAAATGTTTAAGGTGCTATCCGAACTAAATTATTAATTACTAGCAAGACTGTAAAGTAAAGTTAAACTATAACTACCAAACTATGATTCTATGATGAAGTTATCAAATATGAGAAAACATCTTTTCCACTACAATGAGTTTTTGGTTAAATGAGAGAGATAAATGGTTTGAATTTTTATTGTGCCAAATAAGAGCAATTTTAATTATTTAGGAATTTTAGTTTGTCACCCTAAAATCTCCAATTCGTCACCCAATAATAAATATATTTCCCTATTTATTTGCTCCCAATTCCATGAACAAAATACACCTTCATAGAATTGAATGTGATTCTCACTTTGTTGTAGAACTCATACTCAATTTTTTGGATCATATGTTTCACAATATATTTTAACATTTCAATTGGCCAGATCGAAAAGTAAATTAAGAACAGAGTGAAAAAAATCATCACAATTTATTCTATATTTTAAAATTGGCATATCCAAATTATCTTTTTATCTCACCATATCTCAGAGTAGGAAGAAAGAAAAAGAAAAATACTCATAACTCATGAGAAAAATACAATAAAATATGAATTTCATAAATAAAAGAAAGTTTATACAACAATAATAAACAAACGCCACTTAATCGTAACTCTTTCTTAAAGCAAATTCGTAGCCTCTCTTGAACTCTTTTTCTTTTTACAAGACTCTTAATTTTCTCTTTAAAGATGTATGTAAAAAGAAATCTCTCACTTCTCCCCTCTCTTAACAACTTTTAGGAGAAAATCACACTTAAACTCACCACACTAAACAATAAAACACTCAAGTAAACTCAATTACACTCTAGCCCCCTCTAACTACCAATTTTTCTGAGAATTTTTTGGTCTAAATAAAGCATAATGTCAGTTTTCTAAGAGGTTCCTCCAATAACTCTTCAAAAAGCGTCCAAATTCATCAAATCTTCTAGAATTTCACCCAGCACCGACTTTGGTGTCGTCGATGCCCGTGGCCCGAATTTAATTTTGTGTACTCTATCAAATGGCGTTGTTGACACCAAGTTTGGCACCGTCAGCGCTGAGTAATTTTTCCAAAATCTCATTTTAACACCAAATTTCATCCTTTTTGTTTCAAATCCTAAAAATCATCAACCTGCAACAAAACATAAAAAATGCATTCCTTTAAAGCACAATATCACAAAAAATGTGTATAAAATATAAGTCTAAAAATGCATAAGTCTAAAAATGCATATATTTTGTATATTTTGGTGCATCAACAATAAATTTAAATCAAAAAAATTTTAGTTGAACTTTTAGGTCTTAGACTTGAAAATCATAGTGTTCACTTTTCTTGTGTTTATATTGGTTTGTTTATAAAACCCGAAAATATCTTGTTTAATGCTTGTTTTATTGTGAATGTGTATCTTTATTTTCTTTTAATTTTTGCATAATTCTTGTTGTTTGTTGTTGATTTATTAATTTATTTGTTAAAAGTTTATTTTGTCTTTGTGTGCTTTTAGTTGAATTGTATGTTATCCCCTTTTGCATAGGGACATGTTGCTAGTTAAATCTAGTTAGTGTATACGTAGTTCAAGATCATCTGACCTTAAACCTTACAACCCCAAGTTACAGAGAACTAATAAAAAAATTAGAATATTAAAAAGACTTCAACAAATTCTAGGAGAGATGACTGATATACCTCAAAATAATTTTGATGATCATAGACAACATAATGTACCAAATAATCATGGACCTACTAACATGTGTTGACCCTTAAGAGATTATGTTGGTTCTATTGTATATAAAATACATCTTTGTATTCATACTCCTGCCAATTCCTTTGAACTGAAGCTTGTTATCATCTAAATGGTGCATAACAATCAGTATGGAATGTCACTTTTGGAAGAACCAAATATTCATTTAGCAAGCTTTTTAAAATTAAGCACTACATTTCCATACGACGGTGTATCTAGGGCTGTCAAAAAAGCTCGTTGTTCGCGAACAATTCGTGTTCGGTTCGTCAATGAGTTCATGTTTGATTCGTTCGATAAGTAAACGGACAAACGCGAACAAATTTTTTTTGTTTGGTTAGTTAAACGAACCAAACACGAACAGTGATGCGTTCGTTCGTGTTCGAATCGTTATTGTTTGAAATATAAAATAATATAAAATAATTATATATAAAAAATTTATTATATTTTAAAACATTAAATTTTATAAATTATAATATATAATAAAATAATAATAATAATATATTAATATACTATAGTAATAATATACTAATATAGATATTGTATATTTATATAATATAAGTTATATAATTAATATATAATATTATTTTTATATATTAATATTAGGGATGTCAAACTGGCTCGTCGTTCGCGAACAGCTCGTGTTCGGTTCGTGTTCGGCTCGTTCGTTAAGAAACGAACACGAGCTTATTTCAAACAAACTAAATTTTAAACGAACCGAACACGAACACAAGCTTTGTTCGTTCGTGTTCGGTTCGTTTACACCCCTAGGTGTATCTAGTGGCGTTGTGAGGCTAAGGTTTTTTCCTTTCTCCTTGAAAGATAAAGCCAAAATGTGGCTATGCTTTTTAGCTATGGATCTATTAGGACTTGAAATGACCTGACCGAGAAATTCCTAGCAAAATATTCTCTACCCTTAAAAATGGCCAAACTTAGGAATGACATTCCACTTTTTGTCAGCATGGTGGTGAGTTGATTTATGAAGCTTGTGAAAGGTTTAATAAACTCCTTAAGAAGTGCCCTGAACACACATTACCCGACTAGTTGATTATCCAAATATTCTATGATGGGTTGGTAGGATCTCTCAGGTCGATCATAGATGTAGTTGTAGGTGGTTCTCTTATGTCAAAAACTTTTGATGAGGCATATTCTTTGATTAAGGAGATGACAGAAAATATCTTTCAAAGGCATTTAGATCAAGTAAAATCTAAGATAGCCATCGTGCATGACACAAACGTCTTTCTATCTTGACTTCCCAAATTGTGGCTATCTCTAGGAAGTTAGATCAATTAAGATTAAATCAATCACAAGGATCACAAGTCATAGAGGAAAATTATTATGGACAGTCGGTGGATCCAAGTGCTTTACCAATCGAGAACATGAATGTCATCAACAATATGTTTAATAACCCTTATTTTAATTCCTATAATCTTGGCTGGAAGAATTATTTCAATTTTAAATGAAATAATAATAACCAAGGGATAGGAAACCTGCAATGGAAAAATAATTAGGGTAGTACCAACTCAAGACCGTCTTATCCTCCTAGTTTTAACTCAAACCAACAATTTAAGGATAAGATTTCCTTGGAAGTAGTTTTACAAGTGGAGAATCAATTGCAGAGACATGGCGCTGCCATTAGGAACATCAAAAACTAGTTGGGCCAAATAGCAAATTCCCTTACTAATAGCCACATGGAACTCTTCCTAGCAACATTGAAATTAACTCTAAGGAGAATAGTAACAAACATGTGAAGGCCATTAAATTTGGGAGTGGAAGGGAATTTGAGGAAGCAACTAGGAATGAACCTGAGATGGTAGAAGATAATTTTGAGCCTAAACAAGCCATTGAAAACTCTTTTAAGGACTTAGGAAGACCAGCTTCACTCCTTATGAAAGGACTTAAAAAAGACCACCTCCACAATTTCCTCAGAGACTTCAAAATCATAAGTTGGGCCAACAATTTTCCTAATTTTTAGAAGTTTTTAAGAAGTTGACCATCAATATATCTTTTGCAAAGGCTTTGGAGCAAATGTCTAGGTAAGTGAAGTTTATGAAGGATATCCTGAAAAAGAAGAGGAAGCATGAAGACTTTGAGATGGTAGCAGTTAGCCAGGAGTGCAATGTTATTATATAAAAAAAATCTCCCTTAGAGACTTAAGGACCCTCAGAGTTTCACAATTCCCTATGCAATAGAAGAGAAATTCTTTGGGAAAGCCTTATGTGACTTAGGTGCTAGAATTAGCCTTTTGTCCTTATCTACCTTTAAGAGTTTAAGATTAGCAGAAGTCAAGCCCACCATTGTAATCTTTCAGATTGTTGATCATTCAATTATCAGTCGGTCAAACCTCCTCACCAGCTCATTTCTTAATAAGCGACCGAGAAATTTCATATTTCTTTTTTCTTTCATCTCTAAAGGGGCCCAAAGGCTTTTAATAAGGCTTCCTTGCTTACTAGTTTTATAGAAATTGACATATTTGTTTGCTTAAATGACCAACCAATGGCTAGAGGATATGCAAAATAGAGAAAAGAAAAATGCTCTTAGCATCCTATTTATAGAGAAAAGGGGCACAAAAATCAAGAGAGTAAAATTAATTTTTCATTTCTTTATTATGTGAAGTCATTATTGAATTCTCCTATTCTTATGGCAACGGGCACTTTCAAAGAAGTAAGAGAATTGGTGAACTAATTATGTAAGTAAAAAATATGTCTGCACAAATCTTGAGAAGACACTTGGATCACATAAAAAATTCATGTTCGTACATTCTTCATCAAGTCGGTTCACCCATGAAGCAGACCGAACAAAATACTGGCTGACCCAACGAACACCGCATAATCATTTAACATTCTCTCAACCAGTGTGTGTCATTACAAAAGATCAACATTTAACTGAAGGTCATTCTATCAAATGAAGATTACTCAACCGGCCAAGTGATTATGGGCCAACCGACTGAATAACAAATGTCCATGCTTGACAGTTACAGATATGAAGAGGCATCATGAATAGTAATAGTTGTAGAATGACACTAACAACAGTTACAATGCCAAGATATGTAATATTCAGTTACAAATATTTAAGGTTGTAAAGGATAAAAAATTGTAGTAAAGTTCCTATTAAATGGAGGGATAATTATGTAATTTGTGATACCTTACCAAGAGTTATAAATAGAATGATCATTTTAGTGGGAGAGAATCCCATAAACTTTGCAGAAAGACAATTTATTGCTTGTGTCTTATTTCTCTTTCCTTCATTCGACCAATTCTCTACTCTTGGGTATGATTGATACACCTAAAATATATAATATTTTTATACAGATTTTTATGCCTATTTTTGAGATATTGTGTTTTAATGAAAGATATTTATGTTTTTTTCTTGCAGGTACAATCAAATGAATAGAAAATTCTAAAAAGAGTGGAAAAGAGTCAAATTTGGAGCAAAATGAAGAAAAATGCAAAAATGAACTCGGGTGTCTAAGCACCAGAGGCTCCGCGCCTAAGCGTCAGGTACCCCGCGCTTACGCGCCAGAAATAGTTACTTGATGAATTATTTAAATTGAGCGGATTTTTGAAGAGGTGTTTGAAGCAACACTCGATAAAAATGTAGGAAATAGCTCATTAACATGAAAATTCATTCAATTGACTTATGAAGAGGCAACTTCTAGAAGATTCATTGAATGACGACACCTTTTTGAAGAGACACCAAGGCACCCCTTAGATTTTTATAAAAAAGACTTATATTTTCCAGGAAAAGAGACCAACCATCCATCAAACATCATAGTCCTTTAATTTTTATTTTATTTTGAGTGTTAGTTTGTATTGTGAGAGAAGGAGCAAAATTCAAATAAACTTCAAGACATTTTGTAGAGAGAATTTGATATAAGTGTTTATCTTCGTGTATACACTTGGTTTTAATTTAGATTTCTTATTTGTGTGCAAGATTTCTACTTTTAAACTCATGTGTGGTTGTGTTTTCTCCATAAATTCTGAGTAGTTTTCTTTATTTCTTTCCTTAAAATGATAAGTGATTAAGTATTTGAAGGGAGTTGTGTGAAGTATTAGACTTCAATGTTGGGAGAAGTTGTGATGATTCAAAATCTTGCACTTCATTTATTTCTTGATTTGACCAATTAAGATGTTAATACATGTTGTGAGAACATATAAGATCCGAGATGGTATTGTCTTAGTCAAGAAATGGCTGGAATCACATATTGATTTCATGAATGAAATGTAATTCATGGGGTGATTAAGTGTAAATAAATAAGAAAATAAACTTTTCAATGGTGTAGAATTAGAGGACTATAGAGTAATAGGCTAAAGTCCCCAATTTGATTTATAATTTTAGGTTTTGATACCAGATGTTAGCCCCCATGTGGAGGGAGAAGAGGGAACTATAGAGTTAGAGCTAGTATTTTCCCTGCCTAGTGACCAAAGGAAAATATGTTGAGATTTTCATACCTATTTTATACTGATTTTGATGATATTGCACTTTAAAGAAGGGTATTTTTGATGTTTTATTGCAGATATGATGAATTATGGTCATTGAAGCAAAAAGATGCAAAAACAGTGCAATTTGGAGCAAAAACGAGCAAGAAATGATATTTTGCCCTGTCACCTTTCGATAAGTCTTTGGATGCTTAATCTCTTTTACACTTCTTGCATATTTTTGAATGAGATTACATTTTAAAGGAATGTTGTTTTCATGCTTATTTTGTAGGGCTATTTGTTAGGAACGCAACGCAACTGAAATGGGGCGAAACAGAGCTAAAACGGAGTCAAACAGAGCAAAACGGTGGAGCTGCGCAGTCTGCCCACCGACGGCGCCGATGGCGAGATTTACACAAGAAGACCAAAAAACTACAGAAAAACTCGCCAACAGCCCCCTCGAGCCCGCCGACGGCGCCCGGGACAGTTATGGGCTGAAATTCAATGTAACACTTTTTTGGAAGGGTGCTTGTGACAACTTTTTATACTTCGTTCCTACACTTTAAAAGAATGAATTTAGGTTAGAAAAGGGGGATTTATGTGAGAGGAATGTTAGGAAAAGTGTGGAGAAAGTTTATGTTTCTTAGAATAGGAGTAGAAATGTAGATTTCTACCCTTTTGGAGAGATTGGAGAGGGGATTTTGAGAGAATTTGTAAGGAGATGTTCTA